>NW_025534056.1:217500-285879 GCF_020615455.1 Coregonus clupeaformis
TGGATTTGGACAGCCAGTTGAAGCAAAAAGTAAAGTCATTTATTGCATTTTCGGTTGCAATTGATGAAAGCACGGACATTACAGATGTTGCACAACTGGCCATTTTCATCCGCGGAGTTGATGACACATTGACCGTCACCGAGGAGTTCGTGGAGTTGGTGCCGATGACAGATACAACGACAGCAGCTGATATTTTTACCGCACTTTCGTCGGCACGCTGGACAGGGTCGGAGTGGACTGGTCCCGCGCTGTCAGCCTGGCTACAGATGGTGCGCCCTCAATGATCGGGAAAAAAGCAGGCGTTGTGACAAAGTTCAGAGAGAAAGTGCAATCTGCAAATGGAGGACGTGATTTTTTGACTTTTCACTGTATTTTGCACCAGGAGGCTTTGTGTTGCAAGTCATTAAAGATGGATAACGTCATGAAGGTGGTCATCCAAACTGTTAATTTCATCCGATCCAGAAGCCTGAATCACCGTCAGTTTGACAGCCTTCTCAGAGAGAAAGACCACATCTATGGCCTGCCATACCACACTGAGGTAAGATGGTTAAGCCGAGGTGCTGAGGCGTTTCTTTGATTTACGAGAAGAAATTGAACAGTTCATGGAAGAAAAGGGCAAACCAGTGTTAGAATTCCATTCCGCAGAATGGATGCAGGACCTTGCATTTATGGTGGATGTTACAGAGCACCTGAATAACTTGAACAAACAGCTGCAAGGGCGCAACAAAGTTGTCACGCAGTATTATGACAGGATACGTTCTTTCAAGTTGAAGCTGTCATTGTGGGAGACGCAACTTGCCGGTGGTGATGCAGCTCACTTCCCCTGTCTGAAAAATGTGTGCGCGACCCAACATGTGGCAGACATGAAGCGGTTCAAAGATAAAATAACGGGACTGTTACGGGAGTTTGAGCAACGCTTTCAGATTTTTGGTGAACTGGAGAAAGACTTCAACGTTTTTTGCTCACCATTCACCGTGAATCCCTTTGATCTGGCCGTCAGCATCCAACTTGAAATAATAGACTTGCAGTGTGACTCGGATTTGAAGGGCAAATTTGCCGCAGCTGGCTTGGACACATTTAATCAGAATCTCTTGCCAGGTTACCCCAACTTGACAGCCCTCGCTGCAAAACTGTTGTGATGTTTGGAACCACATATCTTTGTGAGCAAGTTTTCTCTGTAATGAGCATAAATAAAACAAAGCTGCGCTCAAGGCTCACGCACAAGCACTTGAATCACATCCTGAAGTTGGCTGCCACTCAGGATGTGACGCCTGATATTGATGCGCTGGTGAAAGCTAAAAGATGCCAGGTATCAGGAGTCAAATAATCTATGCAACCCCACTTAAAGTGCTACATGAGACACCCTGATATAGTTCTGTGATCTGTGATATACTTCTGTGAATCACTGAGGCATTGTGTGTTTGTGTGTTCTTTGTCCTCAGAACTTTCAAATAACTTGAGGTGTTTTATGATTAATAGTGATGTTGTGCTTTTGGACACACTGTCCTCAGGCTCCAGCTTTATGTTTATATGTTTTTATGTTGATGTGCTATTGTTTTTAATTGATTTTATTTTATTTGTATATTTAACCTATTATTGACTCTGTGGTTCTTGCACTTGTTTGGGGAACAGGATTTCATTCTTTTTATCTACATTTCTGCCTGAGAAATGAACCCCTGATATAGTTCTGTGATCTGTGAAACAGTTCTGTTAATCACTGAGGCATTGTGTGTTTGTGTTCTTTTTCTTTAGAATTTTCAAATAAACTTGACGTGTTTTATGATTAATAGTGATGTTGTGCTTGTACTATGTTGGACACACTGTCGTCAGGCTCCAGCTTTATGTTGTATGTTGATCGTATTAAAACAAAGAAAACAATCTGAAGTTGTTGTTTTTAAGTTATATATACCATGATTTTTCCAGTCCGGCTTACTTGGGAATAGATTTTCCTCCATGTGGCCCCTGAGCTAAAATGAGTTTGACACCCCTGCCTTAAGCAAACAGGAAAACGCTCATCCAGAGGCGGCGCTCCAAGTGGCTGGGGACTTTAATGCAGGGAAACTTAAATCTGTTTTACCTCATTTCTACCAGCATGTTAAATGTGCAACCAGAGGAAAAAAACTATAGACCACCTTTACTCCACACAAAGAGACGCATACAAAGCTCTCCCTCGCCCTCCATTTGGCAAATCTGACCATAATTCTATATTTTCCAGAATTCTTCAGATTTTTACATTTTAGTCATTTAGCAGACGGTCTTATCCAGAGCGACTTACAGTTAGCCATGGGATCCCCGTGGGATTGAAGAGTACAACACATCAGTCACTGGCTTCATCAATAAGTGCATCGATGATGTCGTCCCCACAGTGACCGTACGTACATACCCCAACCAGAAGCCATGGATTACAGGCAACATCCGCACTGGGCTAAAGGGTAGAGCTGTCGCATTCAAGGAGCGGGACTCTAACCCGGATGCTTATAAGGAATCCCTCTATGCCCTCCGACGAACCATCAAACAGGCAAAGAGTCAATACAGGACTAAGATTGAATCGTACTACACCGGCTCCGACGCTCGGAGGATGTGGCAGGGCTTGCAAACTATTACAGACTACAAAGGGAAGGACAGCCGCGAGCTGCCCAGTGAGAAAGCCTATCAGATGAGCTAAATTACTTCTATGCTCGCTTCGAGGCAAGCAACACTGAAGAATGTATGAGAGCATCAGCTGTTTCGGATGACTGGGTGATCACGCTCTCCGTAGCCGATGTGAGTAAGACCTTTAAACAGGTCAACATTGACAAGGCCACAGGGCCAGATGGATTACCAGGACGTGTACTCCGAGCATGCGCAGACCAACTTGCAAGTTTCTTCACAGACATTTTCAACCTGTCCCTGACTGAGTCTGTAATACCAACATGTTTCAAGCAGACCACCATAGTCCCCGTGCCCAAGAACACTAAGATACCCTGCCTAAATTACCACAGACCTGTAGCACTCATGTCTGTAGCCATGAAGTGCACATCAACACCATTATCCCAGAAACCCTAGACCCACTCCAATTTGCATACCTCCCCAACAGATCCACAGATGATGCAATCTCTATTGCACTCCACACTGCCCTTTCCCACCTGGACAAAAGGAACACCTACAATATGTGAGAATGCTATTCATTGACTACAGCTCAGCGTTCAACACCATAGGTCCCTCAAAGCTCATCACTAAGCTAAGGACCCAGGGACTAAACATCTCCCTCTGCAACTGGATCCTGGACTTCCTGATGGGCCGAACCCCAGGTGGTAAGGGTAGATAACAACACATCTGCCACGCTGATCCTCAACACAGGGGCCCCTCAGGGGTGCGTGCTCAGTCCCCTCCTGTACTCCCTGTTCACACATGACTGTATGGCCAGGCATGACTCCAACACCATCATTAAGTTTGCAGACGACACAACAGGGGTAGGCCTGATCACCGACAACGATGATACAGCCTATAGGGAGGAGGTCAGAGACCTGGCCATGTGGTGCCAGGATAACAACCTCTCCCTCAACATGATCAAGGCAAAGGAGATGATTGTGGACTACAGGAAAAGGAGGACCGAGCACACCCCATTCTCATCGACGGGGCTGTAGTGGAGCAGGTTGAGAGCTTCAAGTTCCTTGGTATCCACATCACCAACAAACTATCATGGTCCAAACACACCAAGACAGTCGTGAAGAGTGCACAACAAAGTCTATTCCCCCCCACAGGAGACTGAAAAGATTTGGCATGGGTCCCCAGATCCTAAAAAAGTTCTACAGCTACACCATCAAGAGCATCCTGACGGGTTGCATCACTGCCTGGTATGGCAACTGCTCGGCCTCCGACAGCAAGGCACTACAGAGGGTAGTGCGTACGGTCCAGTACATCACTGGGGCCAAGCTTCCTGCCATCCAGGACCTCTATACCAGGCGGTGTCAGAGGAAGGCCCTAAAAATTGTCAAAGACTCCAGCCACCCTAGTCATAGACTGTTCTCTTTGCTATCGCACGGCAAGCAGTACCGGAGCGCCAAGTCTAAGTCCAAAATACTTCTTAACAGCTTCTACCCCCAAGCCATAAGTCTCCTGAACAGGTAATAAAATGGACACACAGACTATTTGCATTCCCCCCCACCCACCCCGTCTTTTACGCTGCTGCCAAATTGTATATTGTTTATTATCTATGCATAGTCACTTTAAATCTACCTACAGTGGCTTGTGAAAGTATTCACCCCCCTTGGCATTTTTCCTATTTTGTTGCCTTACAACCTGGAATTAAAGTGGATTTTTTGGCGATTTGTATCATTTGATTTACACAACATCCCTACCACTTTGAAGATGCAACATATTTTTGATTGTGAAACAAATAAGAAATAAGATTAAAAAAAACAGAAAACTTGAGCATGCATAACTATTCACCCCCCACCCAAAGTCAATACTTTGTAGAGCCACCTTTTGCAGCAATTACAGCTGCAAGTCTCTTGGGGTATGTCTCTATAAGCTTGGCACATCTAGCCACTGGGATGTTTGCCCATTCTTCAAGGCAAAACTGCTCCAGCTACTTTAAGTTGGATGGGTTCCGCTGGTGTACAGCAATCTTTAAGTCATACCACAGATTCTCAATTGGATTGAGGTCTGGGCTTTGACTAGGCCATTCCACGACATTTAAATGTTTCCCCTTAAACCGCTTGAGTGTTGCTTTAGCAGTATGCTTAGGGTCATTGTCCTGCTGGAAGGTGAACCTCCGTCCCAGTCTCAAATCTCTGGAAGACTGAAACAGGTTTCCCTCAAGAATTTCCCTGTATTTAGTGCCATCCATCACTCCTTCAATTCTGACCAGTTTCCCAGTCCCTGCCGATGAAAAACATCCCCACAGCATGATGCTGCCACCACCATGCTTCACTGTGGGGATGGTGTTCTCGGGGTGATGAGAGGTGTTGGTTTTGCGCCAGACGTAGCGTTTTCCTTGATGGCCAAAAAGCTCAATTTTAGTCTCATCTGACCAGAGTACCATGTCTCTCTTTTGGCGATCACCAAACGTGTTTGCTTCATTTTCTCTTTAAGCAATGGCTTTTTTCTGGCCACTCTTCCGTAAAGCCCAGCTCTGTGGAGTGTACGGCTTAAAGTGGTCCTATGGACAGATACTCCAATCTCCGCTGTGGAGCTTTGCAGCTCCTTCAGGGTTATCTTTGGTCTCTTTGTTGCCTCTCTGATTAATGCCCTCCTTGCCTGGTCCGTGAGTTTTGGTGGGCGGCCCTCTCTTGGCAGGTTTGTTGTGGGGCCATATTCTTTCCATTTTTTAATCATGGATTTAATTGTGCTCCGTGGGATGTTCAAAGTTTCTGAGATTTTTTTATAACCCAACCCTGATCTGTACTTCTCCACAACTTTGTCCCTGACCTGTTTGGAGAGCTCCTTGGTCTTCATGGTGCCGCTTGCTTGGTGCTGCCCCTTGCTTAGTGGTGTTGCAGGCTCTGGGGCCTTTCAGAACAGGTGTATATATACTGAGATCATGTGACAGATCATGTGACACTTAGATTACACACAGGTGGACTTTATTTAACTAATTATGTGACTTATGAAGGTAATTAGTTGCACCAGATCTTATTTAGGGGCTTCATAGCAAAGGGGATGAATACATGTGCACGCACCACTTTTACGTTATTAATTTATTTGAATTTTTTTAAACAAGTTATTTTTTTAATTTCACTTCACCAACTTGGACTATTTTGTGTATGTCCATTACATGAAATCCATATAAAAATCCATTTAAATTACAGGTTGTAATGCAACAAAATAGGAAAAACGCCAAGGGGGCTGAATACTTTTGCAAGGCACTGTAGGTTGTTTTACCTCAATTACCTCTACTAACCTATGCCCCCACATATTGACTCTGTACCGGTAACCCCTGTATTTTGCCTCGCTACTGTTATTTTACTGCTGTTCTTTAATTATTTGTTATTTCTTTATCCATTTTTTACTGCATTGTTGGTTAAGGGCTTTTAAGTAAGCATTTCACTGTAAGGTCTACAGCTGTTGTTTTCGGCGCATGTGACAAATAACATGTGATTTGATTTCATGTTGAAAAGATAGCAACCTTCCCACTAGCCATGATTGGCTGTGATAATGAGTGGGCTGGACATGCCGAGAGATCGAGTTTTGAAATCAGTGGAATTAGAGTATAATAGTTTAGGAGATGGAGAAAACACCTGTCTCCGGATTACATCTTCAAACTAAGGGCAACCATGGCATCCGTGACAGAGAGGGAGAAGCGTCCGTCCATGTATACGGGTAAGATATTACACGTTTTAAATAGTCAGAAAGTCATTTTCTTTTGGCTGTCTCGCTAGCTAATGTTACGTGTACGATCTGTGTAATAATATTATTCGTATCTCAGAGCCATTTGCTTAAGCAATGGCTTTTTTCTGGCCACTCTTCCGTAAAGCCCAGCTCTGTGGAGTGTACATCGTAATTAAATTATTGCCAGCAGCACAGTTGCAGCAACCAACTCTCTGGATAACATAAAAACAGCCTAACCAGGTCTGCTAGGGCGAGTAAAATGGTCAGAGTGAGCTTTTCTCTCCTCTGTGTCTGGAAGTAGCTAGCAAGCTAGCCAACGTTAGCCAGTTAGCTTGGATGCTTGGCTGCTGTTGTTGTGTACGATCTTTGTAGTACTATTATTCGTATCTCAGAGCCATTTGCTTTGCTAGTTATAGCCTAATATTAGCTAGCTAACATTGAACCTGGTTGGTTAGCCACCTGCAGATTCATGCAGGGTAGTAACGTCATGAGTTGGGATTATGGTTAATTGTTTAGCTAGCTAGCTACATGTCTTATCAAAAGACTCCACTATGCAAGTAACCATTTCAATAGAATGTTCATGATGTCAATGTGACAACTGTTGATAGACGTAGCTGGTAAATTCGCTCTGGCTATCTACTCCGATTTCAGAGCATTCTCGTCTGAGTGTGCAAGAGCGCAGAATAACTGATGAATTTACGAACGCTCAATACCCATTGAATATGGCCTTTGTCAGTAAACGTTGTCAAAAAAGCATAATTAAATAGTTGCCAGCAGCACAGTTACAGTCACCAACTCTCTGGATAACATAAAAACAGCCTAACCTGCTTTGCTAGGGTGAGTAAAATGGTCAGAGTGAGCTGTTTTCTCATTTGTGTCTGGAAGTAGCTAGACAACGTTAGCTTGGGTGCTTGACTGCTGTTGTTAGGACAGAATGCTCGGATCAACCCTACTCTTCGGCCAGAGCGTCCAGTGTGCGCTCCAAACACTCAGAGAGCGAAACACTCTGAATTTACAAACGGACAAACTGACAACGCTCTGAGTTTATGGGCTGGGCTATAGCTTAAGAGGGTGTGAACGATGCTGAATGGGTGTAAACAAAGAAGAGCTCTCCAGTAGGTGTACCAAAACATTCAAAGGCCATTTTCTCAAAAGTGAGGTTACAAGTTTATCAACTTTCAAAGCAGAATGACTTTCCCATTGTTCCTCAACTGTAGTGTATGATGTACCATTTTCTAGCTCTGAGTCTCTACTTTTATCCAATGTAAAAAACACAATTTCAAATTTTGCTATAGAAGACCAAATCGAGCCGGTCGGTCACAATTGTGTCAAATCGCCACCATAATAAGAGTTCAAAATTTCATTATTTCTGTGTTCATATTTCAGAAGAACATATGGGTTCTTAGACATTCAGAACGGTGAAAAGATGCATGCTGAGGGCAAACAGAGAGCCACTCTACAAATGATCACTAACCCAAACAGGTCTATAATAGAAAGAAATCATATGTTCCAACTTCCCCCAGTCTCCCCTTACTAATGGGTATGTTCAACTTCAAACTGCTGTTGCTATGGTTATCCTCTCTTTTACTGCTGCTGTTGCTATGGTTATCCTCTCTTTTACTGCTGCTGTTGCTATGGTTATCCTCTCTTTTACTGCTGCTGTTGCTATGGTTATCCTCTCTTTTACTGCTGCTGTTGCTATGGTAATCCTCTCTTTTACTGCTGCTGTTGCTATGGTTATCCTCTCTTTTACTGCTGCTGTTGCTATGGTAATCCTCTCTTTTACTGCTGCTGTTGCTATGGTTATCCTCTCTTTTACTGCTGCTGTTGCTATGGTTATCCTCTCTTTTACTGCTGCTATTGCTACGGTTATCCTCTCTTTTACACCTCCCTCATTTTTTCTTTCTTTCTCTCTCTCTCCTTCCCTCTCCCTCACTCCTTCTACCCCTCCCTCCCTCCCTCCCTCCCTCCCTCCCTCCCTCCCTCCCTCCCTTCCTTCCTTCCTTCCTTCCTTCCTTCCTTCCTTCCTTCCTTCCTTCCTTCCTTCCTTCCTTCCTTCCTTCCTTCCTTCCTTCCTTCCTTCCTTCCTTCCTTCCTTCCTTCCTTCCTTCCTTCCTCCCTCCCTCCCTGATGGACTATGCTGCCTAGTCTAACAAACAGTCGTCCTATCAGGGCGCGGACTGGAGGTACCCATCACGGCTCCATCTGCGGGTGGTCACCCTGGTGGAGCACCCCTTCGTCTTCACCCGGGAGGTGGATGAGGACGGTCTCTGTCCCGCTGGTCAGCTCTGCCTGGACCCCCTCACCAACAACACAGCCCTGCTCCAGTCACTCTTCCTCCAGGGGCTTAATGACAGCATTCCCATGAAGTATAAGAAGTGTTGCTATGGTTATTGCATAGACCTCTTAGAGAAACTGGCGGAGGACATAGGCTTCGACTTCGACCTGTATATTGTAGGTGACGGAAAGTACGGTGGGTTTAAGAACAGGCGCTGGACAGGGCTGGTGGGGGATCTTCTCAGCGGAGCGGCCCACCTGGCGGTCACATCCTTCAGTATAAACTCGGCCCGGAGCAGGGTTATAGACTTCACCTCCCCGTTCTTCTCCACCTCTCTGGGCATCCTGGTGCGGAGCCGGGACACGGCTGCGCCCATCGGGGCCTTCATGTGGCCCCTGCACTGGTCCATGTGGCTGGGAATCTTCGTCTCTCTACACGTCACGGCCGTGTTCCTCACCGTCTACGAGTGGAACAGCCCGTTTGGGATGACGCCGCGAGGCAGGAACAGAGATAAGGTGTTCTCCTTCTCCTCGGCTCTGAACGTCTGCTATGCCATCCTGTTCGGCCGTACCGCTGCCATTAAGCCTCCTAAGTGCTGGACGGGTCGGTTCCTCATGAATCTCTGGGCTATCTTCTGCCTGTTCTGTCTCTCCACCTACACAGCGAACCTGGCCGCCGTCATGGTGGGGGAGAAGACCTTCGAGCAGCTCTCAGGAATACACGATCCAAAGGTAAGAAAGGCTACTCAGCTTTATTAACTTAATCATTTAAATATATGCTGTGTAGATGAGTACTACTTGCAGTACAGGCATAAATAGTGCATCATAGGGTGTTGTGGGGCTGAGGCTGGGCATGGAGCTGGGGCTGGGGAGAGGAGCCGGGGGAGAGGAGCCTGGGGAGAGGGGCTGGGGGAGAGGGGCTGGGGAGAGGGGCTAGGGGAGAGGGGCTGGGGCTGGGGAGAGGGGCTGGGGCTGGGGAGAGGGGGCTGGGGGAGAGGGGCTAGGGGAGAGGGGCTGGGGGAGAGGAGCCGGGAGAGAGGAGCCTGGGGAGAGGGGCTGGGGAGGGGGGCTGGGGAGAGGGGCTGGGGAGAGGGGCTGGGGGAGAGGGGCTGGGGAGGGGGCTGGGGAGGGGGCTGGGGTATGGGTATGGGGAGAGGGGCTAGGGGAGAGGGGCTAGGGGAGAGGGGCTATGGAGAGGGGCCTGGGGAGAGGGGCTGGGGGAGAGGGGCTGGGGAGGGGGGCTGGGGAGGGGGGGCTGGGGTATGGGTATGGGGAGAGGGGCCTGGGGGAGAGGGGCTGGGGAGAGGGGCTAGGGGAGAGGGGCTAGGGGAGAGGGGCTATGGAGAGGGGCTAGGGGAGAAGGGCTAGGGGAGAGGGGCCTGGGGAGAGGGGCCTGGGGAGAGGGGCCTGGGGAGAGGGGCCTGGGAAGAGGGGCCTGGGGTATGGGTATGGGGCTGGGACTGGATGAGGCATAAGGTTCAGGAGGTTATGGATTTTACAATGGAGAGGAGTTGAAGTCAAAAAGATATTTTTGAAAAGAGTCCAGTAGATCTATGAGGGTTGTAGTGTTGTGGAGAGTTCCAGTTTAAAGTGCAGGATCATCACAATGAATCAGTTCTAAGTAGCCTGGGGTGGTCCTAGTGGTCTACGCCGCCTCCAGAATAGGTCATATAATGTACCAGTGTGAATGTGGGATGGAATCCGACCCACTGCTATTCTAGCACACCCTCTCCTCCTATCTTTCCTGTAAGTCTTTCACTGTCCTGTCTAAACAATATATGTGAAACGGCTGGACAGCACAACTCCTTTAGAAATAAAACAAATAACAATCACAGTTTAAAGGTGACAGGAGCTAAGAGAGCTCTGTAACAGGTACAGGAGGTAATAAACCACAGTTACAGGAGGTGATAGACTACAGTTACAGGAGGTAATAAACCACAGTTACAGGAGGTAATAAACCTTAGTAACAGTTACAGGAGGTAATAGACCACAGTTACAGGAGGTAATAAACCTTAGTAACAGTTACAGGAGGTAATAGACCACAGTTACAGGAGGTAATAGACCTTAGTAACAGTTACAGGAGATATTAGACTACAGTTACAGTTACAGGAGGTAATAAACCACAGTTACAGGAGGTACTAGACTACAGTAACTGGAGGTAATAGACCACAGTAACAGTTACAGGAGATATTAGACTACAGTTACAGTTGGTAATAGGTCACAGTTACAGGAGGTACTAGACTACAGTAACAGTTACAGGAGATATTAGACTACAGTTACAGTTACAGGAGGTAATAGGTCACAGTTACAGGAGGTACTAGACCACGTAGACCACAGTAAGAGTTACATATTTTCTGTTCTTCCAGCTTCATCACCCATCACAGGGGTTCCGCTTCGCGACGGTCCGGGAGAGCAGTGCTGAGGATTACCTGAAGAAAAGCTTTCCAGAGATGCACGGATACATGACACGATACAATGTACCAGCAACCCCAGATGGAATAGAACATCTGAAGTGAGTCAAGATTATACAATACTGACTCATCACTCATAACAGTTACAGGAGGTGATAGGACTGTTGTGTGGACCTCTGGCAGTCTCTATGGGGGTGCCACAGGGTTCAATTCTCGGGCCGACTCTATTCTCCGTGTATATCAATGATGTCGCACTTGCTGCTGGTGACTCTCAGATCCACCTCTACGCAGACGACACCATTTTGTATACATCTGGCCCTTCACTGGACACTGAGTTAACAAACCTCCAAACGAGCTTCAACGCCATACAACTGGCCTCCAACTGCTCTTAAACACTAGTAAAACTAAATGCATGCTCTTCAATCGAACGCTGCTTGCACCCACCTGCCCGACTAAAATCACTACTCTCGGCGGGTCTGACTTAGAATATGTGGACAACTACAAACACCTAGGTGTCTGGTTAGACCGTAAACTCTCCTTCCAGACTCACATTAAGCATCACCAATCCAAAGTTAAATCCAGAATCGGCATCCTATTTCGCAACAAAGCCTCCTTCACTCATGCTGCTAACATGCCCTCGTAAAACTGACTATCCTACCGATCCTTGACTTCGGCGATGTCATTTACAAAATAGCCTCCAACACTCTACTCAGCAAATTGGATGTAGTCTATCACAGTGCCATCCGTTTTGTCTCCAAAGCCCCATATACTACCCACCATTGTGGCCTGTACGCTCTTGTTGGCTGGTCCTCACTACATACAGTGGGGGGAAAAAGTATTTAGTCAGCCACCAATTGTGCAAGTTCTCCCACTTAAAAAGATGAGAGAGGCCTGTAATTTTCATCATAGGTACACGTCAACTATGACAGACAAAATGAGAAAATAAAATCCAGAAAATCACATTGTAGGATTTTTAATGAATTTATTTGCAAATTATGGTGGAAAATAAGTATTTGGTCACCTACAAACAAGCAAGATTTCTGGCTCTCACAGACCTGTAACTTCTTCTTTAAGAGGCTTCTCTGTCCTCCACTCGTTACCTGTATTAATGGCACCTGTTTGAACTTGTTATCAGTATAAAAGACACCTGTCCACAACCTCAAACAGTCACACTCCAAACTCCACTATGGCCAAGACCAAAGAGCTGTCAAAGGACACCAGAAACAAAATTGTAGACCTGCACCAGGCTGGGAAGACTGAATCTGCAATAGGTAAGCAGCTTGGTTTGAATAAATCAACTGTGGGAGCAATTATTAGGAAATGGAAGACATACAAGACCACTGATATTCTCCCTCGATCTGGGGCTCCACGCAAGATCTCACCCCATGGGGTCAAAATGATCACAAGAACGGTGAGCAAAAATCGCAGAACCACACGGTGGGACCTAGTGAATGACCTGCAGAGAGCTGGGACCAAAGTAACAAAGCCTACCATCAGTAACACACTACGCCGCCAGGGACTCAAATCCTGCAGTGCCAGACGTGTCCCCCTGCTTAAGCCAGTACATGTCCAGGCCCGTCTGAAGTTTCCTAGAGTGCATTTGGAGTATCCAGAAGAGGATTGGGAGAATGTCATATGGTCAGATGAAACCAAAATATAACTTTTTGGTAAAAACTCAACTCGTCGTGTTTGGAGGACAAAGAATGCTGAGTTGCATCCAAAGAACACCATACCTACTGTGAAGCATGGGGGTGGAAACATCATGCTTTGGGGCTGTTTTTCTGCAAAGGGACCAGGACGACTGATCCGTGTAAAGGAAAGAATGAATGGGGCCATGTATCGTGAGATTTTGAGTGAAAACCTCCTTCCATCAGCAAGGGCATTGAAGATGAAACGTGGCTGGGTCTTTCAGCATGACAATGATCCCAAACACACCACCCGGGCAACGAAGGAGTGGCTTCGTAAGAAGCATTTCAAGGTCCTGGAGTGGCCTAGCCAGTCTCCAGATCTCAACCCCATAGAAAACTTTGGAGGGAGTTGAAAGTCCGTGTTGCCCAGCGACAGCCCCAAAACATCACTGCTCTAGAGGAGATCTGCATGGAGGAATGTGTCACACCCTGGCTCTGGGGACTCTATATGTTGAGCCAGGGTGTGTAGATTCTATGTGGTTTTGTTCTATGTTCACAGTCTAGTATTGTATTTCTATGTTGGCCAGAGTGGTTCCCAATCAGAGGCAACGAGTGTCAGCTGTTGCTGGTTGTCTCTGATTGGGAGCCATATTTAGACAGGCTGTGTTCCCACAGTGGTTGTGGGATCTTGTTCCTTTTGGTTTGTTCCGTGTTGGTTGTTTAACCTAGGACGTCACGTTGTTCGTTTATTGTTTTGTTCTTGTTATCACTAAAGATAATAAAGTATGTTCGCTCATCACGCTGCGCCTTGGTCTACTCCGTTCAACGATTGTGACAGAATGGGCCAAAATACCAGCAACAGTGTGTGAAAACCTTGTGAAGACTTACAGAAAACGTTTGACCTGTGTCATTGCCAACAAAGGGTATATAACAAAGTATTGAGAAACTTTTGTTATTGACCAAATACTTATTTTCCACCATAATTTGCAAATAAATTCATTAAAAATCCTACAATGTGATTTTCTGGAGAAAGAAAATCTCATTTTGTCTGTCATAGTTGACGTGTACCTATGATGAAAATTACAGGCCTCTCTCATCTTTTTAAGTGGAAGAACTTGCACAATTGGTGGCTGACTAAATACTTTTTCCCCCCACTGTATTCGACACCAAACCCACTGGCTCCAGGTCATCTATAAATCTCTTTTAGGCAAATCCCTGCCTTATCTTAGCTCATTGGTCACCATAGCAACACCCACCCGTAGTATGCGCTCCAGCAGGTATATCTCACTGGTCATCCCCAAAGCCAACACCTCCTTTGGCCGCCATTCCTTCCAGTTCTCTGCTGCCAATGACTGGAACGAACTGCAAAAATCTCTGAAGCTGGAGACTCTTAATCTCCCTCATTAACTTTATGCATCAGTTGTCAGAGCAGCTTACCGATCACTGCACCTGTACACAGCTCATCTGTAATTAGCCCACCCAACTACCTCATCCCTATATTGTGACTAACTTACCCTCTAAATACACCTCCGCTGTCTTCAACTAGGATCTCAGCGATTACTGCCTTATTGCCTGCGTCCGTAATGGGTCCGCGTTCAAACGACCACCTCTCATCACTGTCAAACGCTCCCTAAAACACTTTAGCGAGCAGGCCTTCCTAATTGACCTGGCCCAGGTATCCTGGATGGATATAGATCTCATTCCATCAGTAGAGGATGCCTGGTTGTTCTTTAAAAGTAATTTCCTCTCAATCTTAAATAAACATGCCCCATTCAAATATATAGCCCCTGGTTCTCCTCAGACTTGACTGCCCTTGACCAGCACAAAAACATCCTGTGGCGTACTGCATTAGCATCAAATAGCCCCCGCGATATGCAACTTTTCAGGGAAGTTAGGAACCAATATACACAAGCAGTCAGGAAAGCAAAGGCTAACTTTTTCAAACAGAAATTTGCATCCTGTAGCACTTACTCCAAAAAGTTTTGGGACACTGTAAAGTCCTTGGAGAATAAGAGCACTTCCTCCCAGCTGCCCACTGCACTGAGGCTAGGAAACACTATCACCACCGATAAATCTACAATAATCGAGAATTTCAACAAGCATTTTGCTACGGCTGGCCATGCTTTCCACCTGGCTACCACTAACCCGGCCACCAACTCTGCACCCTCCGCTGCAACTTGCCCATGCCCCCCCCCGCTTCTCCTTCACACAAATTCAGACAGCTGATGTTCTGAAAGAGCTGCAAAATCTGGACCCCTACAAATCAGCTGGGCTAGACAAGCTGGACCCTTTCTTTCTAAAACTAGCCGCCGAAATTGTCGCAACCCCTATTACTAGCCTGTTCAACCTCTCTTTTGTAACGTCTGAGATCCCCAGAGATTGGAAAGCTGCCGCGGTCATCCCCCTCTTCAAAGGGGGTGACACTCTAGATCCAAACTGTTACAGACCTATATCCATCCTGCCCTGCCTTTCGAATGTATTTGAAAGCCAAGTTAACAAACAGATCACCGACCATTTCAAATCCCACCGTACCTTCTCCACTATGCAATCCGGTTTCCGAGCTGGTCATGGGTGCGCTTCAGCCACGCTCAAGGTCCTAAACGATATTATAACCACGATCGATAAAAGACAGTACTGTGCAGCCGTCTTCATCGACCTGGCCAAGGCTTTCGACTCTGTCAACCACCGCATTCTTATTGGCAGACTAAATAGCCTTGGTTTCTCAAATGACTGCCTCGCCTGGTTCACCAACTACTTCTCAGATAGAGTTCAATGTGTCAAATCGGAGGGCCTGTTGTCTGGACCTATGGCAGTCTCTATGGGAGTGCCACAGGGTTCAATTCTTGGGCTGACTCTTTTCTCCGTGTATATCAATGATGTCGCTCTTGCTGCTGGTGACTCTCAGATCCACCTCTACGCAGACGACACCATTTTGTATACATCTGGCCCTTCATTGGACACTGTGTTAACAAACCTCCAAACGAGCTTCAATGCCATATAACAATCATTCAGTAGCCTCCAACTGCTCTTAAACACTAGTAAAACTAAATGCATGCTCTTCAATCGAACGCTGCTGGCACCCGCCCACCCGACTAGAATCACTACTCTCAACGGGTCTGACCTAGATTATGTGGACAACTACAAATACCTAGGTGTCTGGTTAGACTGTAAACTCTCCTTCCAGACTCACATTAAGAATCTCCAGTCCAAAGTTAAATACAGAATCGGCATCCTATTTCGCAACAAAGCCTCCTTCACTCATGCTGCTAAACATGCCCTCGTAAAACGGACTATCCTACCGATCCTTGACTTCGGCGATGTCATTTACAAAATAGCCTCCAACACTCTACTCAGCAAATTGGATGTAGTCTATCACAGTGCCATCCGTTTTGTCTCCAAAGCCCCATACACTACCCACCACTGTGACCTGTACGCTCTTGTTGGCTGGTCCTCACTACATGTTCGTCATCAAATCCACTGGCTCCAGGCCATCTATAAATCACTGCTAGGCAAATCCCCGCCTTATCTTAGCTCATTGGTCACCATAGCAGCACCCACCCGTAGTCTGCGCTCCTGCAGGTATATCTCACTGGTCAACCCCAAAGCCAACACCTCCTTTGGCCGCCATTCCTTCTAGTTCTCTGCTGCCAATGACTGGAACGAATTACACAAATCTCTGAAGCTGGAGACTCTTATCTCCCTCACTAACTTTAAGCATCAGTTGTCAGAGCAACTTACCGATCACTGCACCTGAACACAGCCCATCTGAAATTAGCCCACCCAACTACCTCATCCCTATATTGTTATTTATTTTGCTCTTTTGCACCCCAGTATCTCTATTTGCACATCATCTCTTGCACATCTAGCATTCCAGTGTTAATACTAATTGTAATTATTTTGCACTATGGCCTATTTATTGCCTTACCTCCATAACTTACTACATTTGCACACACTGTATATATATATTCTATTGTGTTATTGACTGTACGTTTTGTTTATTCCATATAATAATAATAATAATAATATGCCATTTAGCAGACGCTTTTATCCAAAGCGACTTACAGTCATGCGTGCATAAAACATTTTTTTATCGCACTGCTTTGCTTTATCTTGGCCAGGTCGCAGTTGTAAATGAGAACTTGTTCTCAACTGGCTTACCTGGTTAAATAAAGGTGAAATAAAAAAATAAAAATAAAAATAACATGGGTACCAAGACAAGACAATACAATTCTGACTCTTCACAGCTTTAACATGAGTACCAAGACAATACAGGCTTCATATAGGGAGACTTCATAACTGTTGTGAATATGTCCCACAGGGCCAGATTTAACACGTTTAGTACTCCAGTAAAACAAAGCTACACCATTTCACTGTCTACACTTACACTTAGACGTAATGTTTTATTCCTCTCTGACAATAACAGATCAATATGTTTTATTCCTCTCTGACAATAACAGGTCAATATGTTTTATTCCTCTCCGACAATAACAGGTCAATATGTTTTATTCCCCTCTGACAATAACAGGTCAATATGTTTTATTCCTCTCCGACAATAACAGATCAATATGTTTTATTCCTCTCTGACAATAACAGGGCAATATGTTTTATTCCCCTTTGACAATAACAGGTCAATATGTTTTATTCCTCTCCGACAATAACAGGTCAATATATTTTATTCCTCTCCGACAATAACAGGTCAATATGTTTTATTCCTCTCTGACAATAACAGGTCAATATGTTTAATTCCTCTCCGACAATAACAGGTCAATATGTTTTATTCCTCTCCGACAATAACAGGTCAATATGTTTTATTCCTCTCCGACAATAACAGGTCAATATGGAATGTGTCCAGCTATCATCAATACATGAGTAACAGCATTAGTGGCACTGGGCTCTGTTCACTGCCAGCCTCTCCAGTGCTACACGTATTGGGCTCTGTTCACTGCCAGCCTCTCCAGTGCTACACGTATTGGGCTCTGTTCACTGCCAGCCTCTCCAGTGCTACACGTATTGGGCTCTGTTCACTGCCAGCCTCTCCAGTGCTACACGTATTGGGCTCTGTTCACTGCCAGCCTCTCCAGTGCTACACGTATTGGGCTCTGTTCACTGCCAGCCTCTCCAGTGCTACACGTATTGGGCTCTGTTCACTGCCAGCCTCTCCAGTGCTACACGTATTGGGCTCTGTTCACTGCCAGCCTCTCCAGTGCTACACGTATTGGGCTCTGTTCACTGCCAGCCTCTCCAGGTCCACTGGAGCTGCTGTGTGCCACTATGTGCCCTTTGACCCTCTCCAATATCTGCTACCCAATCTGAAACTGTTTCTCAAGTCATCTCACATCTTCTCTGGAGCAGAGCAGAGTTACTGGAGCTGAGGGCAGAAGGCTGGGGGGCTGAGGGCAGGTTGGGTGTGATTAAATATACCTTTCTCTCTGTGTGGGGGGGTGGGGTGGGGGGGGACTATTCTATGCCTGAAGACTGGCACCTGCTCGACACTGATAAGATCCTTCTGGAATGTATTTTGATAAGGACGTGTACACTGTATCCGCTTGCCTGAGTTTCTTTCAGAGACAGAAATAGTCCTCCCATATTTACTATATCCAACAATATATATTAGTATGCATTGACATGTGGACACCTGGAACTAAAACAGAGCTAACGGCAGGCAGCTTAGTGTTGGGCCAGTTACCGAAATGTCGCTGGTTCGAATCCACGAGCTGACTAGATGAAAAGTCTGTCTGTGGCCTTGAGCAAGGCACTTAACCCTAACTGCTCCTATAAGTCTCTCTGGATAAGAGTGTCTGATAAATGACTAAAATGTTAAATGTCTAACATCAGTAGGTTGAATTTATTTATTTATTTTGAAAAAACATCCTTTCCTGATGTTGATTATAGTCCATTTTCAAGACTGCATCTCAAATACCGTAGTCCCCTGTAGCTCAGTTGGTAGAGCGTGGCGCTTGCAACGCCAGGGTTGTGAGTTCGTTTCCCATGGGGGGCCAGTATGAAAAATGTATGCACTCACTAACTGTAAGTCGCTCTGGATAAGAGTGTCTGCTAAATGACTAAAAATTTTAAAAATGTAAAAATAGCACCCTATTCACTATGGGCCCTGTTCAACAGTAGTGCTCTATGTAGGGAATATGGTGCCATTTGGGTCATAGACAATGTTAGAGAGATGCAATTTATTCAGTAGCAAATCTTCTGTCGTTTTCAGGCATGATCCACAGCAACTGGATGCTTTCATCATGGACAAGGCCTTACTAGACTACGAGGTGTCTATAGATGCAGACTGCAAGACACTCACTGTGGGGAAACCATTTGCAATTGAAGGCAAGTAGATTGACATGAAATAAGGTGCTAATTCTATATCCATAATGAAGAGGAACGAGACAGGTATGTCCCCTCTCCTTTTCATGCTAGCTATAGAGCCACTGGTCGAAAGGATAAGACAAGGCTATACATTATAATACAGATCCTCGGAGACAGCCAGATAACCCTGTACACACATACATGTGCAACACCAGTTTAAGATCACAAAAAATGCATCTGATTGCTGTGTTTTCTGTCGCTCGATGTGTCTGTATCTATTTGTAATTTGAAGGCGAGTAGTTTGAGATGAAATAACTGCTATACCCATACTGTAGAGGAACAAGCTGACCCCTATCCCCTCTCCTTTTCTCACCGCTGTAGTCCCGCATGTTGTCTATAGTCATTCCCTCTTCCCAGGTTATGGCATCGGCCTGCGCCAGTTCACACCGCTGTAGTCATTCCCTCTTCCCAGGTTATGGCATCGGCCTGCGCCAGTTCACACCGCTGTAGTCATTCCCTCTTCCCAGGTTATGGCATCGGCCTGCGCCAGTTCACACCGCTGTAGTCATTCCCTCTTCCCAGGTTATGGCATCGGCCTGCGCCAGTTCACACCGCTGTAGTCATTCCCTCTTCCCAGGTTATGGCATCGGCCTGCGCCAGTTCACACCGCTGTAGTCATTCCCTCTTCCCAGGTTATGGCATCGGCCTGCGCCAGTTCACACCGCTGTAGTCATTCCCTCTTCCCAGGTTATGGCATCGGCCTGCGCCAGTTCACACCGCTGTAGTCATTCCCTCTTCCCAGGTTATGGCATCGGCCTGCGCCAGTTCACACCGCTGTAGTCATTCCCTCTTCCCAGGTTATGGCATCGGCCTGCGCCAGTTCACACCGCTGTAGTCATTCCCTCTTCCCAGGTTATGGCATCGGCCTGCGCCAGTTCACACCGCTGTAGTCATTCCCTCTTCCCAGGTTATGGCATCGGCCTGCGCCAGTTCACACCGCTGTAGTCATTCCCTCTTCCCAGGTTATGGCATCGGCCTGCGCCAGTTCACACCGCTGTAGTCATTCCCTCTTCCCAGGTTATGGCATCGGCCTGCGCCAGTTCACACCGCTGTAGTCATTCCCTCTTCCCAGGTTATGGCATCGGCCTGCGCCAGTTCACACCGCTGTAGTCATTCCCTCTTCCCAGGTTATGGCATCGGCCTGCGCCAGTTCACACCGCTGTAGTCATTCCCTCTTCCCAGGTTATGGCATCGGCCTGCGCCAGTTCACACCGCTGTAGTCATTCCCTCTTCCCAGGTTATGGCATCGGCCTGCGCCAGTTCACACCGCTGTAGTCATTCCCTCTTCCCAGGTTATGGCATCGGCCTGCGCCAGTTCACACCGCTGTAGTCATTCCCTCTTCCCAGGTTATGGCATCGGCCTGCGCCAGTTCACACCGCTGTAGTCATTCCCTCTTCCCAGGTTATGGCATCGGCCTGCGCCAGTTCACACCGCTGTAGTCATTCCCTCTTCCCAGGTTATGGCATCGGCCTGCGCCAGTTCACACCGCTGTAGTCATTCCCTCTTCCCAGGTTATGGCATCGGCCTGCGCCAGTTCACACCGCTGTAGTCATTCCCTCTTCCCAGGTTATGGCATCGGCCCTGCGCCAGTTCACACCGCTGTAGTCATTCCCTCTTCCCAGGTTATGGCATCGGCCTGCGCCAGTTCACACCGCTGTAGTCATTCCCTCTTCCCAGGTTGTGGCATCGGCCTGCGCCAGTTCACACCGCTGTAGTCATTCCCTCTTCCCAGGTTATGGCATCGGCCTGCGCCAGTTCACACCGCTGTAGTCATTCCCTCTTCCCAGGTTATGGCATCGGCCTGCGCCAGTTCACACCGCTGTAGTCATTCCCTCTTCCCAGGTTATGGCATCGGCCTGCGCCAGTTCACACCGCTGTAGTCATTCCCTCTTCCCAGGTTATGGCATCGGCCTGCGCCAGTTCACACCGCTGTAGTCATTCCCTCTTCCCAGGTTATGGCATCGGCCTGCGCCAGTTCACACCGCTGTAGTCATTCCCTCTTCCCAGGTTATGGCATCGGCCTGCGCCAGTTCACACCGCTGTAGTCATTCCCTCTTCCCAGGTTATGGCATCGGCCTGCGCCAGTTCACACCGCTGTAGTCATTCCCTCTTCCCAGGTTATGGCATCGGCCTCGCGTTCACACCGCTGTAGTCATTCCCTCTTCCCAGGTTATGGCATCGGTCCCTCTTCCCAGGTTATGGCATCGGTCCCTCTTCCCAGGTTATGGCATCGGTCCCTCTTCCCAGGTTATGGCATCGGTCCCTCTTCCCAGGTTATGGCATCGGTCCCTCTTCCCAGGTTATGGCATCGGTCCCTCTTCCCAGGTTATGGCATCGGTCCCTCTTCCCAGGTTATGGCATCGGTCCCTCTTCCCAGGTTATGGCATCGGTCCCTCTTCCCAGGTTATGGCATCGGTCCCTCTTCCCAGGTTATGGCATCGGTCCCTCTTCCCAGGTTATGGCATCGGTCCCTCTTCCCAGGTTATGGCATCGGTCCCTCTTCCCAGGTTATGGCATCGGTCCCTCTTCCCAGGTTATGGCATCGGTCCCTCTTCCCAGGTTATGGCATCGGTCCCTCTTCCCAGGTTATGGCATCGGCCTGCGCCAGTTCACACCGCTGTAGTCATTCCCTCTTCCCAGGTTATGGCATCGGCCTGCGCCAGTTCACACCGCTGTAGTCATTCCCTCTTCCCAGGTTATGGCATCGGCCTGCGCCAGTTCACACCGCTGTAGTCATTCCCTCTTCCCAGGTTATGGCATCGGTCCCTCTTCCCAGGTTATGGCATCGGTCCCTCTTCCCAGGTTATGGCATCGGTCCCTCTTCCCAGGTTATGGCATCGGTCCCTCTTCCCAGGTTATGGCATCGGCCTGCGCCAGAACTCCCCCCTGACCTCTAACCTCTCTGAGCTGGTGAGCCAGTACAAGTCAGACGGCTTCATGGACATGCTGCATGACAAGTGGTACAAGGTGTTGCCCTGTGGGAAACAGAGCTTTGCAGCCACAGAGGTAATGCACATCTTATAATGCACATTATACTACTGCAATCAGTCACAGAGGTAATGCACATCGTAATGCACATTATACTACTGCAATCAGTCACAGAGGTAATGCACATCATACTACTGCAATCAGTCACAGAGGTAATGCACATCATACTACTGCAATCAGTCACAGAGGTAATGCACATCATACTACTGCAATCAGTCACAGAGGTAATGCACATTATACTACTGCAATCAGTCACAGAGGTAATGCACATTATACTACTGCAATCAGTCACAGAGGTAATGCACATCATACTACTGCAATCAGTCACAGAGGTAATGCACATCATACTACTGCAATGCCAATACTGATGTACTACATCACAATACTAAATCATCTCTATTCTGTGTTTTTCAAAAAGTCTTAATGATGTTCATTATAAATAACAGAAGCTTTTCGCTGCAACAGAAAATAAAACTGGCCATTTGTTTTCTTCAATAAGCTTCCATAAATAAGATGCTATTCATAAAATATGTGAAATAGTTCAGTTTGATTCTTATGCAAGGGAAATGTAAAACATGTACAAATGTTAAAACTGTAACAGTACAAACTGTTTATTATAGCCTGTGTGTTTGTTTCTGCTTTCTCCAGACCCTCCAGATGGGCATTAAGCATTTCTCAGGCCTGTTTCTGATGCTGTGTGTTGGGCTGGGTCTGTCTCTCCTCACCACCCTGGCTGAACACATCATCTACCACTTCATCATCCCCAGAGTCAAGGACCCCAAGTTCAAGTACTGGCTGCATACTAGTCAGGTAACTAACTTAACTATCACTATGTTAACTGGCTGCATACTAGTCAGGTAACTCACTTAACTATCACTATGTTAACTGGCTTCATACTGGTCAGGTATGTCTCCCGAGTGGCGCAGTGGTCTAAGGCACTGCATCGCAGTGCTAGCTGTGCCACTAGATATCCTGGTTCGAATCCAGGCTCTGCTGTAGCCGGCCGCAACCGGGAGACCAATGGGGCGGTGCACAATTGGCCCAGCGTCGTCCAGGGTAGGGGAGGGAATGGCCGGCAGGGAGGTAGCTCATTTGGTAGAGCATGGTGTTTGCAACGCCAGGGTTGTGGGTTCGATTCCCACGGGGGGCCAGTATGAAAATAAAAAAGAATAATGTATGCACTAACTGTAAGTCGCTCTGGATAAGAGCGTCTGCTAAATGACTAAAAATGTTTAAAGTTACAGTTTGAACAGTGGCCACGTAGGCTACTGTGGCTATTTGATCATAATTTAGGCCTACCAGAGTGGCCTACCATCAAAAACAATGGAGAAAATGCATCCCATAACATTTTAACATGGAAATAGCTGTTCTGTCGTTCAGCCTACAGTAGCAGCCAATGTGTGGTGTTCAATGTAGGCCTACATTCCATGAGACTTTAGAAAAAACTATTGACATTAACCTGTTTATCCACTTGTCCTTCAGACAAGGAGGTGACTGAAAATGTTGTTTGATGCAAGAAACCACTTTACAAAATAAAATGCAATATTATTCCCATACCATTATTACAGAGAATCAGACAAATTATGCTACCCTCTGCCTATTGGCTACTTAGCTTATTCAAGACTGTCTCAAAATACAACACTGCCCCTTTAAGACAAAAAAAAAAGCTCTTTACCTGACTCACTTTTGTGCTCATGTAGGAAGCAATCCCTCCCCTATTGCTGACTACAAATGATCTATAACTGGGCTAATAACTCACTAACTAGCAAAGGAGACATGCAGCTCTCGCTTTGATCTCAAAACAAGCCGATCTACTCCCGACCGCTCATGCTGTAAACACAGTCCAGTTCAAAGTGAATGGAACAGATCCATACAGTATATGGCAATGGTCTATTTGCATATTGGCCTAATGCAGCACTGATTGGATATGGTGCACCGGTCTGTGTAGGGTAGGGTCTGAGTCCTGCCTGTCAATGCAATAGAATCCTACTCCTATGCGTTCTGCCTACAACAACATCTCTTGCATAGTTCGTTTTGTTTTGGTATGTTGCATTGAAAGAGGCTAATATTGCGTTGATTCGATCACAGTTGCCACAGTAAAGGGAAATGTTGGTAGTGTTAACAGGGAAGTTCAATCTCGTGCTTCTCTCTATGGGTTTATATTTCTTCTGTGCGGCAGTCCCATTCAGAAATGACTGAAACTATTCTGAGAATATCATACCCTGGTATCTGTGTAGTTTCTGTTTGACATCTTACGTCTGCTCTGTCCCACAGAGGTTACATCGAGCAATGAACTCATCTTTCAATGAAGATAAACTGCAGACCGTAGCAAAGCCACAAGAAAGGTAACAAATCATTGACGTGCCATTGAATGTCCTGTTACCTTCACACAAAAAACAGAAAAGACCGTTGACTGGTAATTTAAAGTCATTTGCTTTAATCGCAAGGTGGCAAATGTACTGTCCCAGTCAAAAGTTTGGACACACCTACTCATTCAAGGGTTTTTCTTTATTTTTACTATTTTCTACATTGTAGAATAATAGTGAAGACATACAAAACTATGAAATAACACATATGGAATCATGTAGTAAACAAAAAAGTGTTAAACAAACCAAAATATATTTTATATTTGAGATTCTACAAATATCCACCCTTTGCCTTGATAACAGCTTTGCACACTCTTGGCATTCTCTCAACCAGCTTCACCTGGAATGCTTTTCCAACAGTCTTGAAGTAGTTCCCACATATGCTGAGCACTTGTTGGGTGCTTTTCCTTCACTCTGCCGTCCGAGTCATCCCAAACCATCTCATTTGGGTTGAGGTTGGGGGATTGTGGAGGCCAGGTCATCTGATGCAGCACTCCATCACTCTCCTTCTTCGTCAAATAGCCCTTACACAGCCTGGAGGTGTGTTGGGTCATTGTCCTGTTGAAAAACAAATGATAGTCCCACTAAGCACAAACCAGATGGGATGGTGTATCACTGCAGAATGATGTGATAGCTATGCTGGTTAAGTGTGCCTTGAATTCTAAATAAATCACAGACCAGCAAAGCACCCCTACACCATTACACCTCCTCCTCCATGCTTTATGGTGGGAACTACACATGTGGAGATCATCCGTTCACCCACACCGTGTCTCACAAAGACACGCCGGTTGGAACCAAAAATCTCCAATTTGGACACATTTCCACCGGTCTAATGTCCATTGCTCATGTTTCTTGGCTCAAGCATGTCTCTTCTTCTTATTGGTTTCCTTTAGTAGTGGTTTCTTTGCAGCAATTCAACCATGAAGGCCTGATTCACACAGTCCCCTCTGAACAGTTGATGTTGACTTGAACTCTGTGAAGCATTTATTTGGGCTGCAATTTGTGAGGCTGGTAACTCTAATGAACTTATCCTCTGCAGCAGAGGTAACTCTGGGTCTTCCATTCCTGTGGTGGTCCTCATGAGAGCCAGTTTCATCATAGCGCTTGATGGTTTTTGCGACTGCACTTGAAGAAACTTTCAAAGTTCTTACCATTTTCCGTATTGACTGACCTTCATGTCTTAAAGTAATGATGGACTGTCGTTTCTCTTTGCTTATTTGAGCTGTTCTTGCCATAATATGGACTTGGTCTTTTACCAATTGGGGCTATCTTCTGTATACCAACCCTACCTTGTCACAACACAACTGATTGGCTCAAACGCATTAAGAAGGAAATAAATTCCACACATTCACTTTTAAAAGGCACATCCATTAATTGAAATGCATTCCAGGTGACTGCCTCATGAAGCTGGTTGAGAGAATGCCAAGAGTGTGCAAAGCTGTCATCAAGGCAAAGGGTGGCTATTTGAAGAATCTCAAATATAAAATATATTTTGATTTGTTTAACACTTTTTGGGTTACTACATGATTCCATATGTGTTATTTCATAGTTTTGATGTCTTAAATATTATTCACAATGTAAAAAATAAAGAAAAACCCTTGAATGAGTAGGTGTGTCCAAACTTTTGACTGGTAGTGTAATTGTCAGTGATGATAGCAAAGACACCAGGTATAATCCAGTTTAATTTGTATTTATTTTTTATTTCACCTTTATTTAACCAGGTAAGCCAGTTGAGAACAAGTTCTCATTTACAACTGCGACCTGGCCAAGATAAAGCAAAGCAGTGCGATAAAAACAACAACACAGAGTTACATATGGGGTAAAACAAACCATAAAGTCAAAAATACAACAGAAGCTATGGTGAAAAGCCTAGGAAAAAGACTTGCTGGCACGAAAATAGGCATGAATGATCAGTTCCCGAGGGAGATTGTAGAAAGGCGCAAAGTTCTGTATCCAATCTTCAAGGAAAACAGATTAAAAGGGAAACGTGTTGCACTAGTGGTGGATAAATTATATATTGACAACCAAATGTTCAGAGACACAAAGACTACTCCATGGCTATTCTAAAAGTTGTAATAGAGGAGTCAAATATTGGAGCACCTGATACTAGCAATGATAGGGATTGTAATATTAAATAACATTTATAGTAAGTATAGTATTTTATAAAAGGATAAAATGATATAACAAGCAGAATAATACATCTTATAATACAAATAATTAGAACATGGCTTTTTTGGCGGGAGGTTGTTGTTTTGGCGGATGGTTGTTGTGGTTGGTCCTGTGTTCTCTCTGGCATCCTTTCCCCCTTGCGGCAGATGTGGATGCGGGTGCGTTTGCATGCTCGGCCCATTTCTTCCGCAGTCAACCATGTGGTGTGCATTTTTGTGTTTGAAAAGGTGCGGCGTTAAGTGAGTGAGAGGGGAAATGGTTGCATATCCCAGAGCCGACCGGGGGTCTATGAGCAGGGGTAGTGAGAGAGAGAGCTTTCAATTTTGTGTAGATGAGGGATATACATTTTTAAATATAGTATACATCTAATCTAATTTTTCATTGTCCTATCATGATGGAAAGATCCCTAACCCTATAACCTGGGCACCCAACTGAGCGACCCATACACCAAAGAGAAGTTCCCATCTCTTTTATGGACCTGCTGTGAATATGCAGCCTAAACAGAGAAATAAATGTGGTCAGAGACCTATTTGAGCAGCACCGCCCCCTCAAGATTCTGAGCCTGCCTGGCAGGGTTGGTCCTACAAAGCCAGACCCCCTGATGGGAGAGCATAATATACAAGGAAATTCTCAAAGCTGCTAATGAGAACCTTTACGACCTTTTTACCTAGCCGGTGGGGATTCCGGTGGGGTACCCCCACCCAGGTAGTGGCAGTGCTGGCAACACTGGCTGCAGTAACCCATGGGGAGGGGGTCACACTCGGACAATCAGAGAGGGGGTTTATCATTGTGGCCCAGGTGGCACAAAATAATCAAAGGTCTGACCGCATGGAGATGCTTGGGAAAATGGTTACAACGGGGGATCAGAGTGTTTGTGTCTCAGGTGAAGAGGGTGGATCTGATCTCCATCACCTAGGACTTGACATAGATTAAGTAGATTAATCAAATCTCACATTGTTATCAATTTCTGCTCAATCTGCATGCTTTCTCAATCAGCTTTAACTGTATGTGCACTCGTAAATCAAGTTATTTCTCGAGTTGGGCTCTGGGATATAACAGCTGTTGAGTATCTGATTTTATGGTGGATTGTGGAGGAGGGGGGTTGAGTGTGTTGGAGTATGTGAGTATGTGAGTGTGTGCTTGTCTGGCATCTGTTGTGGGGGGGTGGGGATGTTGGGGGGGAGGGTATGGGATGGACCGCGGGGATTATTTGCTAGGATAATAATTGCTTGTCAATGAATTAAGTGTAATACAATGGCAATCCGGGTTATATGTTGGAATCCTACGCGTGAACTGCCGACATTATTACGCATATTAATTGATAATGATGGAAAATAGGATATGCATAATTTTTAAAAAATAGTTATATAGATATCTATATATATCTATATATATATATATATATATATATATATATATATAGAGGTGAAAGCATTGGAAATGCTTTTGGCGGTTAATCTGCTTCTGTTTTGTGGGTGGCACTGTGTGCTGTTTTCGATGGATGGGTCCTGGCCTCTCGGGGCCTTAGGGATCCGGAGGGATGTGGGTGGGATGCTGATCACTGGGATGACGGCTCAACTTGGGATGGGGAGGGGCTTTAGCGGGGGAATTAGTGGAGAACAATTGAAGGGTTACTCCGTAGCAATGCAAATATCACGGTACAGCTATATGGACACTCAATCATTACGCTATTTTTTATTGGTAAATTTACAAACATATATAATGATAAATAGACTTGAAACTTGTATCTCATTATGGTGTATGGTGAAATAAGTATAGCCAGTTATAATTGTAATGGCTTGGCTGATAATAACAAAAGAAGAACAATATTTACATGGCTCAAAGAGAAGGAATATAATATCTATTGTATACAGGAAACTCATTCAACAATTTGAGATGAAGTAGCGTGGAAAAAAGAATGGGGGGAAATATACTTCTCCCATGGGCAAAGAAATTCAAAAGGGGTGATGATATTAATTAATAGTAATTTCGATCCGAATGTGCAAATTGTCCAAATAGATACGCAAGGTAGATGGATTATTTTAAATATGTTATTGGACCATAAACAGATATGGCTCATTAACCTTTACGGACCAAATAATGATGATCCACAATTCTTTGACAATATACAGTGGGGGAAAAAAGTATTTAGTCAGCCACCAATTGTGCAAGTTCTCCCACTTAAAAAGATGAGAGAGGCCTGTAATTTTCATCATAGGTACACGTCAACTATGAGAGACAAATTGAGAAAAAAAATCCAGAAAATCACATTGTAGGATTTTTTAATGAATTTATTTGCAAATTATGGTGGAAAATAAGTATTTGGTCACCTACAAACAAGCAAGATTTCTGGCTCTCACAGACCTGTAACTTCTTCTTTAAGAGGCTCTTCTGTCCTCCACTCGTTACCGTATTAATGGCACCTGTTTGAGCTTGTTATCAGTATAAAAGACACCTGTCCACAACCTCAAACAGTCACACTCCAAACTCCACTATGGCCAAGACCAAAGAGCTGTCAAAGGGCACCAGAAACAAAATTGTAGACCTGCACCAGGCTGGGAAGACTGAATCTGCAATAGGTAAGCAGCTTGGTTTGAAGAAATCAACTGTGGGAGCAATTATTAGGAAATGGAAGACATACAAGACCACTGATAATCTCCCTCGATCTGGGGCTCCACGCAAGATCTCACCCCGTGGGGTCAAAATGATCACAAGAACGGTGAGCAAATATCCCAGAACCACACGGGGGACCTAGTGAATGACCTGCAGAGAGCTGGGACCAAAGTAACAAAGCCTACAATCAGTAACACACTACGCCGCTAGGGACTCAAATCCTGCAGTGCAAGACATTTCCCCCTGCTTAAGCCAGTACATGTCCAGGCCCGTCTGAAGTTTGCTAGAGTGCATTTGGATGATCCAGAAGATCATTGGGAGAATGTCATATGGTCAGATGAAACCAAAATATAACTTTTTGGTAAAAACTCAACTCATCGTGTTTGGAGGACAAAGAATGCTGAGTTGCATCCAAAGAACACCATACCTACTGTGAAGCATGGGGGTGGAAACATCATGCTTTGGGGCTGTTTTTCTGCAAAGGGACCAGGACGACTGATCCGTGTAAAGGAAAGAATGAATGGGGCCATGTATCGTGAGATTTTGAGTGAAAATCTCCTTCCATCAGCAAGGGCATTGAAGATGAAACGTGGCTGGGTCTTTCAGCATGACAATGATCCCAAACACACCGCCTGGGCAACGAAGGAGTGGCTTCGTAAGAAGCATTTCAAGGTCCTGGAGTGGCCTAGCTAGTCTCCAGATCTCAACCCCATAGAAAATCTTTGGAGGGAGTTGAAAGTCCGTGTTGCCCAGCGACAGCCCCAAAACATCACTACTCTAGAGGAGATCTGCATGGAGGAATGGGCCAAAATACCAGCAACAGTGTGTGAAAACCTTGTGAAGACTTACAGAAAACGTTTGACCTGTGTCATTACCAACAAAGGGTATATAACAAAGTATTGAGAAACTTTTGTTATTGACCAAATACTTATTTTCCACCATAATTTGCAAATAAATTCAAAAAAAATCCTACAATGTGATTTTCTGGATTTTTTTTCCTCATTTTGTCTGTCATAGTTGACGTGTACCTATGATGAAAATTACAGGCCTCTCTCATCTTTTTAAGTGGGAGAACATGCACGATTGGTGGCTGACTAAATACTTTTTTTCCCCACTGTATATAATAAATTATCAAGCCTGCAAGCAACTCAAGACAATATTATTATGGTGGGGGATTATAATACTGTTTTAAATAGCTCAATGGACCGTAAAGGAAATCACACCACAAACAATCACCCACATGCTCTTAAGGAAATTGTGAATGTCATGGATACATTAGAACTAGTAGATATATGGAGGCTTAAATATCCTGATCTAGTGAGATATACATGGCGGAGACTGAATCAAGCTAGTCGTCTTGACTTATTTCTTATCTCATTCTCGTTGGCACCAAAAGTAAAAAAAAGTGTTGATAGGGGACAGAATGCGGTCGGACCATCATATAATAGGCATAGACATTACTCTTACTGAATTTCCACGTGGGCGAGGATATTGGAAATTTAATCAAAGCTTATTGGATGATAATTTATTCATAATTAGAACAAAGGAATTTATAACTGACTTTTTCCAACATAACATAGGTATAGCGAATCCCCTTATTGTATGGGACACCTTTAAATGTGCCTTTAGAGGCCATGCAATTCAGTACTCATCTCGAAAACAAAAGCAATTTAGGTCAAAAGAGTTTATACTAAGAAAGAAAATAGAAAATCTAACAGAACAGATAGATGGCAATAAAAACTGTAACATAGAGGCTCAGAATAAATTAGAGGAAAAACAAAAAGAAATGGAGAAACTTATTCAAGAAAGATCAAGTGTCATATATTATAAAAATAAAGCAAACTGGATGGAATATGGGGAAAAATGCACAAAATTCTTTTTTAATCTTCAACATAGGAATGCTACCAAAAATAACTTAATGAAACTGGTTACAATTGACGGAGTCACCCATAATTCACCAAATGATATTTTGAAGGAAGAAACAAAGTACTTTAAGCATATGTTTTCTTTTCAGTCGCCTCCATCTCCTCTAACTGAAGCTAATTGTAGAGATTTTTTTTCTATTGATAATGTCAAATTAACAGCCACACAGAAAGACTCATGTGAAGGTGAAATTACAGAGGAGGAACTTCTGGATGCAATTAAAGACTTTAAGTCCGGGAAAACTCCATGGTTGGATGGCATACCAGTCGAGGTATACCAAACCCTTTTTGATATACTAAGAGGACCGTTATTAGCATGTTTTAACCACTCCTATGTAAATGGTAGATTATCTGACACTCAAGAAGAAGGTCTGATCTCATTATTACTGAAACAGGATACAAGTGGAAAATACAAAGATCCAGTCCATTTACAAAATTGGAGACCCCTTACACTTCAGTGTTGTGATGCAAAAATCCTAGCAAAATGTATAGCGCATAGAATTAAAAAGGTATTGTCGGATATTATTCATTCTAATCAGACAGGTTTTTTACATGGAAGATAGATACATTGGAGATAATATAAGGCAAGTATTGGAAACAATAGAACACTATGGAAAATATGGGAAACCAGGCCTGCTATTCATAGCAGACTTCGAAAAGGCATGTGATAAAGTTCGACTGGGGTTTATATATAAATGCCTGGAGCATTTCAATTTTGGAGAATCTCTTATAAAATGGGTCAAAATCATGTATAGTAACCCTAGGTGTAAAATAGTAAATAATGGCTATTTCTCAGAAAGTTTTAAACTGTCAAGATGAGTGAAACAAGGATGTCCACTATCGGCATATCTATTTATTGTGGCCATCGAGATGTTAGCTATTAAAATCAGATCCAATAATAATATCAGAGGATTAGAAATACAGGGCTTAAAAACAAAGGTGTCATTGTACGCTGATGATTCATGTTTTCTTTTAAATCCACAACTAGAATCCCTCCACAGCCTCATAGAGGATCTAGATACATTTTCTAACCTCTCTGGATTACAACCAAATTATGACAAATGTACTATATTACGTATTGGATCACTAAAAAATAAAATGTTTACATTACCATGTAGTTTACCAATAAAATGGTCTGATGGTGATGTGGATATACTCGGAATACATATCCCAAAGGAAATAAATGATCTCACTTCAATAAATTTTAATAGAAAGTTAGCAAAAATAGATAAGATCTTACTACCATGGAAAGGAAAATACCTGTCAATTTGTGGAAAAATCACCCTGATTAACTCTTTAGTATTATCCCAGTTTACCTATTTGCTTATGGTCTTGCCTACGCCTAGCTGAACAGTTTTTTAAATTATATGAGAAAAAAATATTCAATTTTAATTGGAACGGCAAGCCAGACAAAATTAAAAGAGCATATTTATATAATGAATATGAATTCGGAGGACAGAAATTATTAAATATTAAAGCATTAGACCTATCACTAAAAGCTTCAGTCATACAAAAGTTATACTTAAATCCGAACTGGTTCTCAAGCAAATTAGTAAGATTGTCTCACCCAATGTTCAAGAAAGGCCTTTTTCCCTTTATTCAGATTACAACCTCTCACTTTCAGTTATTTGAAAAGGAAATAATCTCCCAAATATCACTATTTCTAAAACAAGTCATAGAAAGTTGGTTGCAATTTCAATTTAATCCTCCAGAAACGACAGAACAAATAATGCAACAAATATTGTGGTTAAATTCAAATATACTAATTGACAAAAAACCTTTATTTTTTGACAGAATGTTTAAAAAAGGTATAATCTTCGTAAATGATATCATCGGTAGGACTGGTGGAGTTATGTCGCACATGCAGCTAATAAAAACATGGAAATGTCTGCTCTACCCAAAATTACAACCAAATAATTGCAGCCTTACCACAAAAGTGGAAGAGGAAAGTGGAAGGGGGAGAAAGTAAGGAACTTGTCTGTCGGCCTTGCATTAAAGAACATAATTGGTTAAGGAAAACTGTGATAAATAAAAAAGTATATCAGTTTCACTTAAGGACCAAAGGATTGACAGCCGTCCCATATAGATTGCAAAATAGTTGGGAAGAGATCTTTGACGTACCGATCCCATGGCATAGTGTTTATGAACTGACACGCAAAAGCGACACGGATTCAAAAATTTGAATCTTTCAATTTAAATTATTATATAAAATTCTTGCTACCAATAGAATGTTATTTATATGGGGGATACAATCTTCCCAGCTCTGCAGGTTTTGCTGTGAAGAGACAGAATCATTAGATCATTTCTTTTGGTTCTGTCCATTTGTAGCTTTTTTTTGGACACAGGTCCAGGAATGGCTAAAGGATTAAAATATTTACCTGGAACTAACCTTGCAGATAGCATTACTGGGTGATCTGAAAAGTCATAGTCAATCAATCAATAATATAATAATACTTTTAGAAAAAATGTTTATTTTTAATTCACAATCTGTAGAAGCAATGAGAATAGAAAGGTTCAGAATTTTTGTAAAACATCACAGTACGGTCGAAATATATATGGCAAATAGAAATCCTATATGGATGGTGTTAAGAGATAGATGGGAGGTATTGAATAGAGTTGAAGGATGGGACTAATAACAAATAACAACAAATAATAACAAAGATAGCTAATAATGTAAGCATACTGTGTCCATAATAAGTATATAGGTTGTATGTTGGGAGCTTTTGGGAAGGAGCACAGTTAGAAAGATATGGCAAACCGGATGGACACCATGAAAATGATCGGAGAGGTTGAGAGTAGAAGAAGTTCAGGAGCAAAAAAAAAAAATATATATATATATATATATATATATATATATAATAGAATTATTGTAAAATGAACTCTGTCCATAAGGTGTAGATAGTAAGTATAGACCGGAAGTAGACGCCTGGGCAATGTTGTTCACTAATTTACTCCAAGTAGGGAAAGGATGGTGGGGTTGAAAAGTAATAAAGAGGAGTATATATATATTTTAAAAAACATGGGGGATTGGAAGTGATGCAGACAATTACATTGATAGAAGATACAATCTATCTGCAATATTAAGCTGATCCATTCCCCCCAAAAAAAAAGATAAAAATAAATAAATATATATATAAAAAAAAAAATAAAATAATAATAATAATTACAAAAGTAAATATATATACAGTGTGTGCAAATGTAGCAAGTTATGGCGGTAAGGCAATAAATAGGCCAAAGTGCAAAAAACTTAAAATGTCGTATTAACACTGGAATGATAGATGTGCAGAAGACTATGTGCAAATAGAGATACTGGGGAGCAAATTAGCAAAATAAATAACAATATGGGGATGAGGTAGTTGGGTGGGCTAATTTCAGAATGGCTGTGTACAGGTGTAGTGATCGGTAAGGTGCTCTGACAACTGACGCTTAAAGTTAGTGAGGGAGATAAGAGTCTCCAGCTTCAGAGATTTTTTGCAGTTCGTTCCAGTCATTGGCAGCAGAGAACTGGAAGGAATGGCGGCCAAAGGAGGTGTTGGCTTTGGGGATGACCAGTGAGATATACCTGCTGGAATGCATATTACGGGTGGGTGTTGCTATGGTGACCAATGATCTAAGATAAGGCGGGAATTTGCCTAGAAGTGATTTATAGATGACCTGGAGCCAGTGGGTTTGGCGACGAATATGTAGTGAGGACCAGCCAACAAGAGCGTACAGGTCACAGTGGTGGGTAGTATATGGGGCTTTGGTGACAAAACGGATGGCACTGTGATAGACTACATCCAATTTGCTGAGTAGAGTGTTGGAGGCTATTTTGTAAATGACATCGCCGAAGTCAAGGATCGGTTGGATAGTCAGTTTTACGAGGGCATGTTTGGCAGCATGAGTGAAGGAGGCTTTGTTGCGAAATAGGAAGCCAATTCTATAGATCAGACTTTTGATTGGAGATGCTTAATGTGAGTCTGGAAGGAGAGTTTACAGTCAAACCAGACACCTAGGTATTTGTAGTTGTCCACATACTCTAGGTCAGACCCGCCGAGAGTAGTGATTCTAGTCCGGTGGGCGGGTGCAAGCAGCGTTCGGTTGAAGAGCATGCATTTAGTTTTACTAGTGTTTAAGAGCAGTTGGAGGCTATGGAAGGAGTGTTGTATGGCGTTGAAGCTCGTTTGGAGTTTTGTTAACACAGTGTCCAATGAAGGGCCAGATGTATACAAAATGGTGAGGTCCGCATAGAGGTGGATCCTAGCGTCACCAGCAGCAAGAGCGACATCATTGATTTACACAGAGAATAGAGTCGGCCCCAGAATTGAACCCTGTGGCACCCCCATAGAGACGGCCAGAGGTCCAGACAACAGGCCCTCCGATTTGACACATTGAACTCTATCTGAGAAGTAGTTGGTGAACCAGGCGAGGCAGTCATTTGAGAAACCAAGGCTATTTAGTCTGCCAATAAGAATGCGGTGGTTGACAGAGTCGAAAGCCTTGGCCAGGTCGATGAAGACGGCTGCACAGTACTGTCTATTATCGATCGCGGTTATAATATCGTTTAGGACCTTGAGCGTGGCTGAAGTGCACCCATGACCAGCTCGGAAACCGGATTGCAAAGCGGAGAAGGTACGGTGGGATTCGAAATGGTCGGTGATCTGTTTGTTAACTTGGCTTTCAAATACTTTCGAAAGGCAGGGCAGGATGTATATAGGTCTGTAACAGTTTGGATCTAGAGTGTCACCCCCCTTTGAAGAGGGGGGATGACCGCGGCAGCTTTCCAATCTCTGGGGATCTCAGGCGTTACGAAAGAGAGGTTGAACAGGCTAGTAATAGGGGTTGCGACAATTTCGGCGGCTAGTTTTAGAAAGAAAGGGTCCAGATTGTCTAGCCCAGCTGATTTGTAGGGGTCCAGATTTTGCAGCTCTTTCAGAACATCAGCTATCTGAATTTGTGTGAAGGAGAAGCGGGGGGGGCATGGGCAAGTTGCAGCGGAGGGTGCAGAGTTGGTGGCTGGGGTAGTGGTAGCCAGGTGGAAAGCATGGCCAGCTGTAGCAAAATGCTTGTTGAAATTTTCGATTATTGTAGATTTATCGGTGGTGATAGTGTTTCCTAGCCTCAGTGCAGTGGGCAGCTGGGAGGAGGTGCTCTTACTCTCCATGGACTTTACAGTGTCCCAAAACTTTTTGGAGTTGGTGCTACAGGATGCAAATTTCTGTTTGAAAAAGCTAGCCTTTGCTTTCCTAACTGAATGTGTATATTGGTTCCTGACTTCCCTGAAAAGCTGCATTTCGCAGCGGCTGTTCGATGCTAATGCAGTACGCCACAGGGTGTTTTTGTGCTGGTCAAGGGCAGTCAAGTCTGAGGAGAACCAGGGGCTATATCTGTTCTTAGTTCTGCATTTTTTGAATGGGGCATGCTTATTTAAGATTGAGAGGAAAGCACTTTTAAAGAACAACCAGGCATCCTCTACTGACGGAATGAGGTCAATTTCCATCCAGGATACCTGGGCTAGGTCAATTAGAAAGGCCTGCTCGCTAAAGTGTTTTAGGGAGCGTTTGACAGTGATGAGGGGTGGTCGTTTGACCACGGACCCATTACGGATGCAGGCAATAAGGCAGTGATCGCTGAGATCCTGGTTGAAGACAGCGGAGGTGTATTTAGAGGGTACATTTGTCAGGATGATATCTATGAGGGTGCCCATGTTTACAGATTTAGGGTTGTACCTGGTAGGTTCGTTGATAATTTGTGTGAGATTGAGGGCATCTAGTTTAGATTGTAGGTTGGCTAGGGTGTTAAGCATATCCCAATTTAGGTCACCAAGCAGTACAAATTCTGAGGATAGTTGGGGGGCAATCTGTTCACATATGGTGTCCAGGGCACAGCTCGGGGCTGAGGGGGGTCTGTAGCAAGCGGCAACAGTGAGCGACTTATTTCTGGAAAGGTGGATTTTTTAGAAATAGAAGCTCAAACTCTTTGGGCACAGACCTGGATAGTACGATAGAGCTCTGCAGGCTATCTCTACAGTAGATTGCAACCCCACCCCCTTTGGCAGTTCTATCGAGACGGAAAATGTTGTAGTTGGGGATGGACATTTCTGAATTTTTGGTGGCCTTCCTAAGCCAGGATTCAGACACTGCTAGATCAGGGTTGGCGGAGTATGCTAACGCAGTGAATAACTCAAACTTAGGGAGGAGGCTTCGGATGTTAACGTGCAAGAAACTAATGCTTTTACGGTTAAAGAAGTCAACAAATGATAACGCCTGGGTAGTAGGAGTGATACTGGGGGCTACAGGGCCTTGGTTAGCCTCTACATCACCAGAGGAACAGAGGAGGACTAGAATAAGGATACGGCTAAAGGTTTTACGAACTGGTCTTCTAGTGCGTTGGGTACAGAGATAAAAAGGGTCAGATTTCCGGGCGTTGTAGAATAGATTCAGGGCATTATGTACAGACAAGGATATGGAAGCACCAATTGAGTCGGTCTCCGCATGTATGGGGGGTGGGACAAAGGAGCTGTCTAAGGCAGGTTTAGCTGGGCTGGAGGATCTACAGTGAAATAGTACAATTAGAAATAACCGAAACAGCAATAAGCAAGGCATATTGACATGGGAGAGAGGCATAAAGCAATCACAGGTGTTATTCGAGAGAGCTAAGACAACAGCTGGTAATAGTGACAAAGTTTGGGCTGAGGCTAAACATAAACAGGATGCGGTACCGTATAAAGGAACAGTCCAGCAGGCATCCGCTGTATAGCTGAGTTATCATAAGGTCCAGTGAACAGCAATAGGAGAGTTCAGAGGTAGTTCGGGGGCTGCTACAGCACTGGCGAGCAAGAGGCCACGGCTTGCGTGTGCTAGCGGGTCGGGGCTAGCAGATGGATCTTCGTGGTCGACGTCGTAACGGGAAGCCTGTTGAAACCACATGAGACGATTTCGTCGGCAGACCAGTCATGTTGGATCGGCGGGGCTCCGTGTCAACACTAGGAGGTCCCGTCCGGTTGACAGAGAGGTAGATTGGCCTGGCTCAAGGCTAGCTCAAGGCTAACTGGTGCTTGATAAGGGGCAATGGTAATTAGCCAACGACAACAGCCATTTGGTTGAAACTAGCTGGTTGTGATGATCCGGCGCTAGGGTCCAATGATTCCGGCAGAAAATCCGATATGCTCTGGGTCGATAGCACGCTGTGCAGACTGGCTGACAAATTGTCCAGGCTAGAGCTGGCTGGTGGGTAGTGCAGGCCACGGACAATGGTTTAGACAACTAACGGTGGCTAATAGCAAGTAGCTAGCTAGCTGGCTACAACAGCCATTCGGTTGCAGCTAACTAGTTGCGATGATCCAGCGCTAGGGTCCAGTGATTCCGGCAGAAAATCCGATATGCTCTGGGTCGATAGCACGCTGTGCAGACTGGCCGACAAATTGTCCAGGCTAGAGCTAGTGCTGGCTGGTGGGTAGTGCAGGCCACGGACAATAAAAGTTATAAAGAAATAATAGAATCCTTTCCACGTTGGGTGAGGCGGGTTGCAGGAAAGTATATTTAGTTAAAGAATGAAAAGTAAAATTGAGAAATATATACAAAATAGACAAAGAAACAAAAAAAACTGGCTATTTACAGAAGAACACTACAGAAAACACGACCGCACTGCTACGCCATCTTGGATCTGGGACGCAGACTTTGAAAACCTATTTGATGAATCACCCTACTACCTGGCCGTGAAAAAGATCCTATTCTGTCATATACCAAGTCCAGTAATAGATAGTGAATCTCATTTAAAAATTACTTTTAATATGGATAGATTCCTCACTAAGTATTGAGTCAGTCTTACATATCACTGTAGAATAATGACCTGATAGACGCCTCACTTCATGTTACACTATTAGGTTAATTCATAGTCTTAGAAGGATCTCTGTCACGGGAGGTTATTTGGGGAGGATGGGCTCATGTTAATGGCTGGAGAATAATTAGTGGAATGTAATCAAATACATCCAGCATGGTTTCCATGTGTTTGATGCCATTCCCTTGACTCCATTCCAGCCATAATTATGAGCCGTCCTCCCCTCAGCAGCCTCCGCTGATCTCTGTACATTGTAGTTTAGGTTCCCTGTTGCTTTTTTTTTAACAGCCACCGCAAAATTGACTGTGGAAAAGAACAACAGGGTGACTAGTGGTGTATAAAGAATCCTGGAAATAAACAAGATCTCAACGCCCCAATAAAATCTGTGTTTTTGTTCGACCCCAAGGTGCAACATGGGTAACAACCAACAACAACAGCAGCCATGTAACAGCTCAGAGTCCAACTGCAACAGGAGGAAGATCCCACCTCAGGAGTCCCAGCTAAACGTTCTGGAGTACCCCCCCTGTTCCGCTCCTCCTCCTCCTCCTCTTCCTCCTCCTCCTCCTCCTCCTCAGGAGTCCCAGCTAAACGTTCTGGAGAACCCCCCCCGTGACTGCTCCCCTCCTCCTCCTCCTCCTCCTCCTCCTCCTCCTCCTCCTCCTCCTCCTCAGGAGTCCCAGCTAAACGTTCTGGAGAACCCCCCCCGTGACTGCTCCGCTCCTCCTCTTCCTCCTCCTCCTCCTCCTCAGGTAGCATTTCCACCACAAGCACAGAATTCTAAGGAACACATTTTTAAAACCCCTGTAAGAGCTATTGATGAGGATTCATCAGCAGACTATAAGATAAACATAGTTAATCACAACATGACGTACATGGAGCCAGGGTTAAACATGGGTACATCTCTGTTGCTAGGCAATACCTTAATGGGTTCCTCTCGATGGTGTAGTCACTGTGGGGGAAATAGGACCGTTTTATTCAGGCAATACCTTAATGGGTTCCTCTCGCTGGTGTAGTCACTGTGGGGGAAATAGGACCGTTTTATTTAGGCAATACCTTAATGGGTTCCTCTCGCTGGTGTAGTCACTGTGGGGGAAATAGGACCGTTTTATTTAGGCAATACCTTAATGGGTTCCTCTCGATGGTGTAGTCACTGTGGGGGAAATAGGACCGTTTTGTTCTCTTTTCATCTGACCTGTCTTCGGGTCGAATTCCTCGCTCCTCCCTAATCCACGGCTGTCCTGCCTTGTCAGTGACTTAAACCAGACTGTTGCCCGTTGCATCTCTCCTTAGGCATAGTCCTGGAACGGAGCCAGGGTTGAACAGAGTTCAGACTAAACATGGTTAATCACAGCATGAGGGGCGTTGGGACTGAGTGGTACAGAGGGAGGAGGCTGGTATATGTTTGAGAGATTGATTATGGACCTGCCATGTTTTAAGCCATTTAAGTACCGATTGAGGGGTTTGGGGATCAATTAAGGGGTCAGAATGAAGTCAGGGAATGCCTCTGTTATTTTTGCATGACAGGGCTTGGTCCCACCACTATTGTTTCCAGACACGGAACTAGAAGGGAGGGAAGTCAGATACCGCCATTAAGGAAGTGGGCGGAGCGGTCAGGAGGTGAAAACTAGAGACAGTGGTGGAGGAACCAAAGAGGGAGGGATTAAGCTGAAATATATGTAAAGTGACTATATAAACTAAGAGCTGAGAGGTGGACAGTTACAGTGGCGAGAACAAGTATTTGATACACTGCCGATTTTGCAGGTTTTCCTACTTACAAAGCATGTAGAGGTCTGTAATTTTTATCATAGGTACACTTCAACTGTGAGAGACGGAATCTAAAACAAAAATTCAGAAAATCACATTGTATGATTTTTAAGTAATTAATTAGCATTTTATTGCATGACATAAGTATTTGATCACCTACCAACCAGTACGAATTCCGGCTCTCACAGACCTGTTAGTTTTTCTTTAAGAAGCCCTCCTGTTCTCCACTCATTACCTGTATTAACTGCACCTGTTTGAACTCGTTACCTATATAAAAGACACCTGTCCACACACTCAATCAAACAGACTCCAACCTCTCCACAACGGCCAAGTCCAGAGAGCTGTGTAAGGACATCAGGGATAAAATTGTAGACCTGCACAAGGCTGGGATGGGCTACAGGACAATAGGCAAGCTGCTTGGTGAGAAGGCAATAACTGTTGGCGCAATTATTAGAAAATGGAAGAAGTTCAAGATGACGGTCAATCACCCTTGGTCTGGGGCTCCATGCAAGATCTCACCTCGTGGGGCATCAATGATCATGAGGAAGGTGAGGGATCAGCCCAGAACTACACGGCAGGACCTGGTCAATGACCTGAAGAGAGCTGGGACCACAGTCTCAAAGAAAACCATTAGTAACACACTACGCCGTCATGGATTAAAATCCTGCAGCGCACGCAAGGTCCCCCTGCTCAAGCCAGCGCATGTCCCGTCCCGTCTGAAGTTTGCCAATGACCATCTGGATGATCCAGAGGAGGAATGGGAGAAGGTCATGTGGTCTGAAGAGACAAAAATAGAGCTTTTTGGTCTAAACTCCACTCGCCGTGTTTGGAGGAAGAAGAAGGATGAGTACAACCCCAAGAACACCATCCCAACCGTGAAGTATGGAGGTGGAAACATCTTTCTTTGGGGATGCTTTTCTGCAAAGGGGACAGGACGACCGCACCGTATTGAGGGGAGGATGGATGGGGCCATGTATCGCGAGATCTTGGCCAACATCCTCCTTCCCTTAGTAAGAGCATTGAAGATGGGTCGTGGCTGGGTCTTCCAGCATTACAACGGCCCGAAAACACACAGCCAGGGCAACTAAGGAGTGGCTCCGTAAGAAGCATCTCAAGGTCCTGGAGTGGCCTAGCCAGTCTCCAGACCTGAACCCAATAGAACATCTTTGGAGGGAGCTGAAATTCCGTATTGCCCAGCGACAGCCCCGAAACCTGAAGGATCTGGAGAAGTTCTGTATGGAGGAGTGGGCCAAAATCCCTACTGCAGTGTGTGCAAACCTGGTCAAGACCTACAGGAAACGTATGATCTCTGTAATTGCAAACAAAGGTTTCTGTACCAAATATAAAGTTCTGCTTTTCTGTTGTATCAAATACTTATGTCATGCAATAAAATGCAAATTAATTACTTAAAAATCATACAATTTGATTTTCTGGATTTTTGTTTTAGATTCCGTCTCTCACAGTTGAAGTGTACCTATGATAAAAATTACAGACCTCTACATGCTTTGTAAGTAGGAAAACCTGCAAAATCGGCAGTGTATCAAATACATGTTCTCCCCACTGTAGATGCTCTGCAGACTATTCTATTGCTTGTGTAATAAAGTCTATCTTTAATTCTACAAAAACTCTGAAATACTTTGTGTTTGACTGAGGACAAAGACAATTTTCCACAACACTATTTCCTGTATTCTATTTCCTGTATTCTAGAGCCTGAATTATTTCAAATAAAGGTAGCCATTCTAGCCAATACCAGCGGTTACGATTTAGTCATAATCGATTGATCAAATAAGGGGGTAATTTCTCTCATTTGCCTTCAGAAAGCATTCAACCCCCTTGATTTTCTCCACATTTTGTTGTGTTACAGCCTGAATTTAAAATGGATTAAATTGAGATTGTGTGTCTCTAGTCTACAAACAACATCCCAAAATGTCAAAGTGGAATTTAGTAGTCAACCCCTTTTGTCACGACCCGGTGCGAGAAACAGTCACTAATAATTGTCAGAACCCAGAAGATGAGGCAGACACAGCTGTACTAGAGATGGTGGTTTAATTAAAGAACAAAATCTTCAGGCAAAGAAACTAAATCCACAATGTCCAAAAATAAAGCCAAGAGGCACAAAGAGGAAAACCTCCAAAAAACAAAAGAAACTCCACAAAGTGGTAAAAAACAGCAGGGAAAAACAAACCTCAAAAGACTACTCAAACAAAACACAAGAACTAAACCAGAGAACCTCTGGAAAATCCCACCAGAGAAATATCTATATAAAACAAGGCTTGGGCTGGGGCTGGGTGCTAACTTACAAACACTGAGCAAGGAACTGAGGAACACACAGGGTATAAATACTAACAAGGGAATGACCTACAGGTGCAAACAATAATTAGAGCAAGAAAAACAAAAGGTACAAAAAAGGTGCAATGGGGACATCTAGTGACCAAAACCCGAACAGTCATGGCCAAAACCTGACAGAATCCCCCTCCTAGGAACGGCTCCTGACGTTCCTACCAGCCTTCTCAGGGTGGAGGGCCCTGAACTGACGAATGAGGTCAGGGTCCAGTATGTCCTTGGCAGGAACCCAGGAGCGCTCCTCGGGACCGTAGCCTTCCCAGTCCACCAGATACTGCCAGGACCGCTGCACCCGGCGGGAATCCAGTATCCGGTGGGACGGTATAAGCCGACTGGCCACCGATGACACGGGGCGGAGGGGGGAGGTCTGCCTGCCGGGATAAGGGGAGAAAAAACAACAGGTTTTAATAAAGAAATGTGAAATGTTGGATTGATCTTAAGTGATCTGGGTAAGTGCAGGCGAAAAGTAACGGGATTGACTCTCCTGGCAATCTTAAAGGGACCGATGAACCTCTGGGACAGCTTGCGAGACTCCACCCGTAGTGGTAGGTTCTTAGTTGAGAGCCATACTCTCTGGCCGGGGTACAGGGTAGGACCGGGACGGCGACCTCTGTTGGCTTGTCGTTGGTACTGCTGAGAGGAACGCAGAAGATTAAGACGTGCCTTCTTCCACGTAAGCCGACAGCGTCTGATGAACCTCGAGGCTGAAGGCACTCTGACTTCTGCCTCCTGGTCCGGGAACAATAGAGGCGCATAGCCAAACTGACACTCATGCGGGGACATACCAGTGGAGGAGGAGCACAAGGTGTTGTGCGCGTACTCGGCCCAAACAATGAAGGATGACCAAGTGGACGGGTTGTTGGAAACCATGCATCTGAGGGTGGTTTCCAGCTCCTGATTCATCCTCTCAGTTTGGCCATTGGACTCGGATGGTACCCTGAAGATAAACTGGCCGTGGCCCTATGAGTTGGCAGAAGGCCTTCCAAAACCTTGAGGCGAACTGGGGACCTCTGTCGGAAACCATATCTTGCGGAATCCCAAAGACTCGGAACACATGGTTAATCACCAACTCAGCTGTTTCCTTGGCAGAAGGTAATTTGGTCAAAGGAACAAACCTGGCCGCCTTAGAAAACCTGTCGATGATGACTAGGATCGTAGTGTTACCATGGGACGGAGGAAGGCCAGTAATAAAGTCCAACGAGATATGGGACCAGGGTCGGTGGGGAATAGATAGAGGGTGAAGGAGTCCTTGAGGGCGGAGGTGAGAAGATTTGCCCTGGCAGCACACGGAACAGGCCTTGATGAAAGTGGCAACGTCTTCTTTTATGGTGGGCCACCAGAACTTACGCTGGATGAACTCCAAGGTGCGGCCTACGCCCGGGTGACAGGTGAGGCGAGAGGAGTGCCCCCACCGAAGGACTTGGGACCTTGCTGCCTTGGGAACAAACAACCGATTAGCAGGACCTCCTCCAGGGCCCGGTTTGATGGCTTGAGCTTGTTTCACGGTATCCTCCACTTGCCACGAGATCGGAGCCACGATCTTAGCGGCCGGAAGGACAGTCATGTCAGTATCTTCTCGAATGGCAGGAGAGTAGATTCGTGACAAGGCGTCCGGTTTGAGATTCTTCGACCGGGTCTATAGGTGAGGATAAACTGAAATCGGCTGAAGAAAAGAGACCATCGAGCTTGTCTGGCGTTCAACCGCTTCGCCTGCTGGATATACTCCAGATTCTTGTGGTCCGTAAGCACTTGAAACGGTTGAGAAGCCCCCTCGAGCCAGTGTCTCCATTCCTTCAATGCCATCTTAACCGCTAGGAGTTCACGATCCCCCACATCGTAATTCCTCTCGGCCGGGGTAAGCCGGTGAGAGAAGAAGGCGCAAGGATGAAGCTTCTTGTCTTCACCCCTCTGAGACAGGACAGCTCCAACCCCAACCTCTGATGCGTCTACCTCCACCACAAAAGGTTCATCCGCCGTTGGTAGTGTCAGGATGGGAGCAGAGAGGATGCGCTGCTTGAGTCCTTGGAAGGCCGTCTCAGCTTCTCTACCCCACAGAAACCTTGTGTTGCCACCCTTGGTTACCGCCGAGAGAGGGGCTGCCACCGAGCTGAAGTTCTTGATGAACTTGCGGTAAAAGTTGGTGAAGCCCAGGAAACGCTGAACTTCCTTAACGGACTTGGGGGTGGGCCAATCCGCTACCGCCTCTACCTTCTTGGGGTCCATCTGGACTTGTCCGGGTTCCACTATAAATCCCAGGAATTGTACTCGAGAGGAATGGAATTCACACTTCTCCGGCTTAACGTACAAATGGCTGTCTAGGAGGCGTTTGAGCACTTGTCTGACATGCTTAGTGTGTTCTTGAAGGGAGCTCGAAAAGATGAGGATGTCATCCAAGTAAACAAACACAAAGATGTTAAGCATATCCCTAAGCACATCGTTTATGAGCGCTTGGAACACAGCCGGAGCGTTGGTCAGGCCGAAGGGCATCACCGAGTATTCGTAGTGACCAGTAGGCGTGTTGAAAGCGGTCTTCCACTCGTCCCGGGTTTTATCCGCACAAGATGGTATGCGTTCCGCAGGTCAAGCTTAGTGAAGACAACTGCTTCCTGGAGCAGCTCAAAGGCTGTGGCCATAAGGGGTAGCGGGTAGCGGTTACGGACGGTTATGGCATTGAGTCCCCGGTAGTCGATGCAAGGTCGTAATCCACCGTCTTTCTTGGCCACAAAGAAAAACCCTGCTCCCGCCGGCGAGGTAGATGGACGCATGAGGCCTGCTGTCAGAGCGTCCTTGATGTAGGTATCCATAGCAGCTCGTTCGGGAGGAGAAAGGGAAAAGATCCGACCCCTGGGAGGGCAGGTCCCCGGCAACAGGTCGATGGTGCAATCGTAAGGTCTATGGGGTGGTAGTTTGGTGGCCCTCTGTTTGCTAAATACCAGTTTGAGGTCATGGTAACACTCGGGAACTCGGGACAAGTCGATGGATTCTAGAGACTCGGAAGGAGAACTCTGGGAACTCGGGAAGATACAAGTGGCTTGGCACGTAGGGACCACACTGCTTGATAGTGCCCACAGACCAGTCGATGTGAGGGTTATGGCTGTGAAGCCAGGGATAACCAAGGACGAGAGGAAACTCGGAACAGGAGATCAGATGAAAGTTCATCACTTCCTGGTGTTGGGAAACTGAAAGTCGTAAGGGGGTAGTGGCACGAGTGACAAGTCCAGATCCCAAAGGACTTCTATCCAACGTAGTAACCCTTATGGGGTCACTTAGAGGTTCAGAAGGAACGCCATTCTCCTTCGCCCAGATCCCATCCATGAAGTTACCTGCGGCTCCAGAGTCTACCAAGGCTTGAAGAGAAAACTCGTGGTCGTCCCAGGAAAGGGTAACTGGAATGAGCAGGCGGGAGTTGGATGGATGGGAGGAGGTTATGTTTCCCGTTACAGTCCTCCCAGGCCTGCACGGGAGAGTGCGTTTCCCTGGAGCCCGGGACACGTGGAGCGGAAATGGCCCGGTTTGCCGCAATATAGACAGCATCGCTCCCTCATCCGGCGGTCTCTCTCAGCCTGGGAGATGCGTCCAACCTGCATGGGTTCTGGTGGAGCCAGCGAGGATAAAGGTGGAGACTCGGAGCTGGAACCGATAGGAGCTAGGGTGAGCGGTCTATGGTTTTGTTCTCTCTCTCTCAGACGCTGGTCTATGCGTGAAGCCAACTTGATAAGGGACTCGAGGTTGTCCGGTGGTTCCCGAGTGGCCAGTTCATCTTGGATGGTGTCAGAAAGACCCTTCAAAAAACACACTGTGAGCGCCTCGTCGTTCCAGCCACTTGCTGCTGCCACAGTGCGGAACTGGATGGCATAGTCCGTCACGCTGCGCCGACCTTGGCGGAGAGTCAGGAGCTGTTTGGCTGAGTCAGGGCCGTTGGTAGGACCTTGAAACACTCGCTTGAATTCTTCAGCAAAGGTAGAGTAGCTGGCACAGCAGGGACTTTGGGCATCCCACACAGCCGTAGCCCAGGCTAGGGCCTTTTCCGACAGCAGGGTGATGATATATGCTATCTTGGACCGGTCGGTGGGAAACGACGATGGTTGCAGCTCAAAGGAGAGAGAACGTTGGGTGAAAAACCCCTTACAAACACTCGGATCCCCTGAGAACCGTTGGGGAGGCGGCAGACGAGGTTCAGCCAGGGGATTAACTGCCAGGGGCCCTTGAATCGGATGAACTGGAGCAGAAGCGGTTGCCGGGGAAAGTCGATCCGAAATCTGCTTTATGGAAGTCAGCATCTCTGACAGAAGTTGAGAATGTCTAGCCATTAAGGCCTCTTGCTGAACCAGAGCAGCTTCGTGGCGTTGGACAGTCCCCCTCATGGTGGGACAGCATGGAAAAAGATCCTGGGTACTGGCTGCCTCTGGGTTCATAATAATGGCTCAGTGTTTCTGTCACGACCCAGTGCGAGAAACAGTCACTAATAATTGTCAGAACCCAGAAGATGAGGCAGACACAGCTGTACTAGAGATGGTGGTTTAATTAAAGAACAAAATCTTCAGGCAAAGAAACTAAATCCACAATGTCCAAAAATAAAGCCAAGAGGCACAAAGAGGAAAACCTCCAAAAAACAAAAGAAACTCCACAAAGTGGTAAAAAAACAGCAGGGAAAAACAAACCTCAAAAGACTACTCAAACAAAACACAAGAACTAAACCAGAGAACCTCTGGAAAATCCCACCAGAGAAATATCTATATAAAACAAGGCTTGGGCTGGGGCTGGGTGCTAACTTACAAACACTGAGCAAGGAACTGAGGAACACACAGGGTATAAATACTAACAAGGGAATGACCTACAGGTGCAAACAATAATTAGAGCAAGAAAAACTAAAGGTACAAAAAAGGTGCAATGGGGACATCTAGTGACCAAAACCCGAACAGTCATGGCCAAAACCTGACACCTTTGTTATGGCCTAAATAAGTTCAGGAGTAAACATTTGCTTAACAAGTCACATAATAAGTTGCATGGACTCATTCTGTGTGCAATAATAGTGTTTAACATGATTTTTGAATAACTACCTCATCTCTGTTCTCCACACATACAATTATCTGTAAGGTCCCTCGTCAAGTATTGAATTTCAAGCACAGATTCAACCACAAAGTCCAGGGAGGTTTTCTGATGCCTTGCAAAGAAAGGCACCCATTGGTAGATGGGTAAAAAAAGCAGACAAATGTATATCCCTTTGAGCATGGTGAAGCTATTAATTACCCTTTGAATGGTGTATCACTACACCCAGTCACTACAAAGATACATGCGTCCTTCCTAACTCAGTTGCCGGAGAGGAAGGAAACTGAAGCCAATAGTAATTTTAAAACAGTTACAGAGTTGAATGGTTGTGATAGGACATAACTGAGGATGGATCAACAACATTGTAGTTACTCCACAATACTAACCTAAATGACAGAGTGAAAAGAAGGAAGCCTGTACATAATACAAATATTCCAAAACATGGGAGGAAAACCTCATTCACCTTTGAGCAGGACAATAACCTAAAACACAAGGCCAAATCTACACTGCTTACCAAGATGACATTGAATGTTCCTGAGTGGCCTAGTTACAGTTTTGACTTAAACTGGTTTGAATCTATGGCAAGACTGTAAAATGGCTGTCTAGCAATGATCAACAACCAACTTGACAGAGCTTGATTTCTTTCTCTTTAAAGATTGATGGAACATTCCAGAACAATCCAGGTGTGCAAAGCTCTTAGAGACACAGACACGCTATATTTCTGCCAAAGGTGTTTCTAACATGTATTGACTCAGGTGGTCTAATCAAGATAAATTATTGTTTTATTATTCATAAATGTTTGAATTTTTCTTCCACTTTCATATTACATTGTATTTTGTGTAGATCGTTGACAAAAAAAAAAGTACAATGAAATTAATTTTAATCCCACTTTGTAATGTAACGAAATGTGGAAAAAGTCAAGGGGGTTGAATCCTTTCCGAAGGCACTGTAATTGATATTTTGACTGGGGGGCCATTTGATTGGGGGGAGGTGTCCAAATGTATCTTATTTTGTCCTCTTCCTCCACAGGTGAAGAGCCTGGTCCCCCCGCAGGCCACCTCTAACAGGAGGACAGACCGGGTCCAGGTGGGTCTACAGGCCAGGACCATTCCCATGCTGCAGGAGCTGTCAGAGCTGGAGACACACATCCCCGTCATCAAACAGCAGCTGCACATCGCCATGAAGAAGAAGAGGGAGCTGGAGCAGTACCAGCAGACATACAAGATGACAGAGTAAAGACTGGTACCAGCAGACATACAAGATGACAGAGTAGAGACTGGTACCAGCAGACATACAAGATGACAGAGTAGAGACTGGTACCAGCAGACATACAAGATGACAGAGTAAAGACTGGTACCAGCAGACATACAAGATGACAGAGAATAGCTGGTACCAGCAGACATACAAGATGACAGAGTAAAGACTGGTACCAGCAGACATACAAGATGACAGAGTAGAGACTGGTACCAGCAGACATACAAGATGACAGAGTAGAGACGGTACCAGCAGACATACAAGATGACAGAGTAGAGACGGTACCAGCAGACATACAAGATGACAGAGTAGAGACGGTACCAGCAGACATACAGTGAGGGAAAAAAGTATTTGATCCCCTGCTGATTTTGTACGTTTGCCCACTGACAAAGAAATGATCAGTCTATAATTTTAATGGTAGGTTTATTTGAACAGTGAGAGACAGAATAACAACAAAAAAATCCATAAAAACGCATGTCAAAAATGTTATAAATTGATTTGCTTTTTAATGAGGGAAATATTTGACCCCCTCTCAATCAGAAAGATTTCTGGCTCCCAGGTGTCTTTTATACAGGTAACAAGCTGAGATTAGGAGCACATTCTTAAAGGGAGTGCTCCTAATCTCAGCTTGTTACCTGTATAAAAGACACCTGTCCACAGAAGCAATCAATCAATCAGATTCCAAACTCCACCATGGCCAAGACCAAAGAGCTCTCCAAGGATGTCAGGGACAAGATTGTAGACCTACACAAGGCTGGAATGGGCTACAATACCATCGCCAAGCAGCTTGGTGAGAAGGTGACAACAGTTGGTGTGATTATTCGCAAATGGAAGAAACACAAAAGAACTGTCAATATCCCTCGGCCTGGGGCTCCATGCAAGATCTCACCTCGTGGAGTTGCAATGATCATGAGAACGGTGAGGAATCAGCCCAGAACTACACGGGAGGATCTTGTCAATGATCTCAAGGCAGCTGGGACCATAGTCACCAAGAAAACAATTGGTAACACACTACGCCGTGAAGGACTGAAATCCTGCAGCGCCTGCAAAGTCCCCCTGCTCAAGAAAGCACATATACATGCCCGTCTGAAGTTTGCCAATGAACATCTGAATGACTCAGAGGAGAACTGGGTGAAAGTGTTGTGGTCAGATGAGACCAAAATAGAGCTCTTTGGCATCAACTCAACTCGCCGTGTTTGGAGGAGGAGGAATGCTGCCTATGACCCCAAGAACACCATCCCCACCGTCAAACATGTAGATGGAAACATTATGCTTTGGGGGTGTTTTTCTGCTAAGGGGACAGGACAACTTCACCGCATTAAAGGGACGATGGACGGGGCCATGTACCGTCAAATCTTGGGTGAGAACCTCCTTCCCTCAGCCAGGGCATTGAAAATGGGTCGTGGATGGGTATTCCAGCATGACAATGACCCAAAACACACGGCCAAGGCAACAAAGGAGTGGCTCAAGAAGAAGCACATTAAGGTCCTGGAGTGGCCTAGCCAGTCTCCAGACCTTAATCCCATAGAAAATCTGTGGAGGGAGCTGAAGGTTCGAGTTGCCAAAACGTCAGCCTCGAAACCTTAATGACTTGGAGAAGATCTGCAAAGAGGAGTGGGACAAAATCCCTCCTGAGATGTGTGCAAACCTGGTGGCCAACTACAAGAAACGTCTGACCTCTGTGATTGCCAAAAAGGGTTTTGCCACCAAGTACTAAGTCATGTTTTGCAGAGGGGTCAAATACTTATTTCCCTCATTAAAATGCAAATCAATTTATATAACATTTTTATGTGTTTTTCTGGATTTCTTTGTTGTTATTCTGTATCTCACTGTTCAAATAAACCTACAATTAAAATTATAGACTGATCATTTCTTTGTCAGTGGGCAAACGTACAAAATCAGCAGGGGATCAAATACTTTTTTCCCCTCACTGTACAAGATGACAGAGAATAGCTGGTACCAGCAGACATACAAGATGACAGAGAATAGCTGGTACCAGCAGACATACAAGATGACAGAGAATAGCTGGTACCAGCAGACACTCAATATCGCTGAGTAGAGGACTGGTCTGGTCACAAAATGACTGAGAATTAAGCTATAGAAAATAAATCAATTTGATAGCATGAGTGAAGATATTTCAAACTGGGGATTGAGGTTATGAAGCTAACTCTGTTACACTGGTACCAGCTGACACACAGGAACACTGAGTCTGAGAGCAGCACAGAGGACCAGCAGGAGGACAACCAGCCTGAGACCCAGAGACCAGCCAGACTCACCCAAAACCCAGAGCCCTCTACCCAGAGATCAAGACCCAGAGACCAGCCAGACTCACCCAAGACCCAGAGCCCTGTACCCAGAGGAACATGGTGTCTCCTGATCCCTGGAACCATCTGCTCTCCAGCTCCAACCAACCTCCAAGCTCTCTCTGACAGAGGAGTTAATCAGAGGAACACTTTTTTTTTTACCCAAAGCCTTTCTCCCGGTCCTGGGTTGGATTATTTCAATAGATCTTCTAGTGGTGCCTGTTGTTACTCTCTCTCTCACATCTTATTTGATAAAGAATGAGATATTGTGGATGTCTTCCGACCGTTTGCTGTGTGAAGACAGAGGGTACTGAGGGACTGATGATACAATATTATATTAAATCAGAACTTTTCTTCATGAATGCATTTTATTTCCAGAATTACAGTTCGTTTAGATTTGTGAACCATGGGGTTTTAGGGAGACCGTGCCACAGATGTGTGTTGGTGTCAGGGAGTGGTGAACATTTGGAGCCCTGGGAAGAGGAGCCCTGGGTAGAGGTGTCAAAGGATGGTGAACATTTGGAGCCCTGGGAAGAGGAGCCCTGGGTAGAGGTGTCAAAGGATGGTGAACATTTGGAGCCCTGGGAAGAGGAGCCCTGGGTAGAGGTGTCAAAGGATGGTGAACATTTGGAGCCCTGGGAAGAGGAGCCCTGGGTAGAGGTGTCAAAGGATGGTGAACATTTGGAGCCCTGGGAAGAGGAGCCCTGGGTAGAGGTGTCAGGATGATGTATGACAGCTGTAGAGGTGTCAGGATGATGTATGACAGCTGTAGAGGTGTCAGGATGATGTATGACAGCTGTAGAGGTGTCAGGATGATGTATGATAGCTGTAGAGGTGTCAGGATGATGTATGATATCTGTAGCAGAAACAGAAGCTCCCTCTCTCCCTCTGAATACTGAATACCAGTGGCATTGATGCTGTCAGCGTCCCAAACAGCACCCTAATCCCTATATAGTGCACTACTTTAGACCAGAGAATGACACCCTATTCCTTATATAGTGCACTACTTTAGACCAGAGAATGGTACCCTATTCCCTATATAGTGCACTACTTTAGACCAGAGAATGGTACCCTATTCCCTATATAGTGCACTACTTTAGACCAGAGAATGGTACCCTATTCCCTATATAGTGCACTACTTTAGACCAGAGAATGGCACCCTATTCCCTATATAGTGCACTACTTTAGACCAGAGAATGGCACCCTATTCCCTACATAGTGCACTACTTTAGACCAGAGCCCTATTCCCTACATAGTGCACTACTTTAGACCAGAGAATGGCACCCTATTCCCTACATAGTGCACTACTTTAGACCAGAGCCCTATTCCCTACATAGTGCACTACTTTAGACCAGAGCCCTATTCCCTACATAGTGCCCCGGTCAAATGTAGTGCACCATAAAATGTAGTGGTCAAACAAGGAAATGGTTCATAATATTCAAAATCAGTAAATTAGACTAAATATTAGCATTTCATATATTCGCAGTTAATATAATTCAATCTGGATAATAACACAAAACAGATCATAAGGCTAGAGAAATATATCGACAAATATTACAACAACACGCAACACCCAAACATGACTGAAGACAAGCGTGGAGAGCCGATCCCCAAAAGGAAACGCGACTCATCGACTGATACAGATGATATATGCTTTTCACCACTGGGTCTGGTAAGTGTGGAAAGCGACCTGTTGAAGTCGATAAATGACAAATTGGGCATACTGGAATTGGTCAGTAAAGACGTTAAAGAGTTGAAAGTGAGTCTTCAAATGAGTGACGAAAAAGCTTTGGTAATGGAGAAAGAAACCAAAGAATTAAAAGTGACAGTCTCTAAAATGGAAACGGACGTTAGGGAACTAAAAAAGGAGAACAATCTTCTGAGAGAAGCCTTACTAGACATCCAAACTAGATCGATGAGGGAAAATCTAGTACTTACGGGTATTCAGGAAAAGGAGGGAGAAATAACAGAGAATATTATGAAGGACTTCCTGCATACAGCGCTACAAATCCCACTCGAGGCTGTCGATAAAATCCAACTCGAACGTGTACATCGTTTCGGAAAAAGAGGACAGAAATATGAGCGCCCAATCGTTGCCAAATTTGCTTTTTTTAAGGACAAAGCTATGGTGAAAAGCCTGGGAAAAAGACTTGCTGGCACGAAAATAGGCATGAATGATCAGTTCCCGAAGGAGATTGTAGAAAGGCGCAAAGTTCTGTATCCAATCTTCAAGGAAAACAGATTAAAAGGGAAACGTGTTGCACTAGTGGTGGATAAATTATATATTGACAACCAAATGTTCAGAGACACAAAGACTACTCCATGGCTATTCTAAAAGTTGTAATGGAGGAGTCAAATATTGGAGCACCTGATACTAGCAATGATAGGGATTGTAATATTAAATAACATTTATAGTAAGTATAGTATTTTATAAATGGATAAAACGATATAACAAGCAGAATAATACATCTTTATATACAAATAATTAGAACATGGTTTTTTTGGCGGGAGGTTGTTGTTTTGGCGGATGGTTGTTGTGGTTGGTCCTGTGTTCTCTCTGGCGTCCTTTCCCCCTTGCAGCAGATGTGGATGCGGGTGCGTTTGCACGCTCGGCCCATTTCTTCCGCAGTCAACCATGTGGTGTGCATTTTTGTGTTTGAAAGGTACGGCGTTAAGTGAGTGAGAGGGGAAATGGTTGCATATCCCAGAGCCGACCGGGGGTCTATGAACAGGGGTAGTGAGAGAGAGAGCTTTCAATTTTGTGTAGATGAGGGATATACAATTTTAAATATAGTATACATCTAATCTAATTATTCATTGTCCTATCAAGATGGAAAGATCCCTAACCCTATAACCTGGACACCCACCTGAGCGACCCATACACCAAAGAGAAGTTCCCATCTGTTTTATGGACCTGCTGTGAGTTGCCTATATGCAGCCAAAATAGAAAGATAAATGCGGTCAGAGACCTACTTGAGCAGCACCGCCCCCTCAAGATTCTGAGCCTGCCTGGCAGGGTTGGTCCTACAAAGCCAGAGCCCCCTGATGGGAGAGCATAATATACAAGGAAATTCTCAAAGCTGCTAATGAGAACCTTGACGACCTAGCCGGTGGGGATTCCGGTGGGGTGCCCCCACCCAGGTAGTGGCAGTGCTGGCAACACTGACTGCAGTAACCCATGGGGAGGGGGTCACACTCGGACAATCAGAGATGTGGTTTATCATTGTGGCCCAGGTGGCACAAAATAATCAAAGGTCTGACCGCATGGAGATGCTTGGGAAAATGGTTACAACAGGGGATCAGAGTGTTTGTGTCTCAGGTGAAGAGGGTGGACCTAGGACTTGACATATATTAACTAGATTAATCAAATCTCACATTGTTATCAATTTCTGCTCAATCTGCATGCTTTCTCAATCAGCTTTAACTGTATGTGCACTCGTAAATCAAGTTATTTCTCGAGTTGGGCTCTGGGATATAACAGCCGTTGAGTATCTGATTTTATGGTGGATTGTGGAGGAGGGGGGTTGAGTGTGTTGTAGTATGTGAGTATGTGCTTGTCTGGTATCTGTTGTGGGGGGGTGGGGATGTTGGGGGGGAGGGGTCGGGGGGTATGGGATGGACCCTGGGAATTATTTGCTAGGATAATAATTGCTTGTCAATGAATTAAATGTAATACAATGGCAATCCGGGTTATATGTTAGAATCCTACGCGTGAACTGCCGACATTATTACGCATATTCATTAATAATGATGGAAAATAGGATATGCATAATTAAAAAAAATATATATATATATATATATATATATATATATATATATATATATATATATATATATATATATATAGAGGTGAAAGCATTGGAAATGCTTTTGGCGGTTAATCTGCTTCTGTTTTGTGGGTGGCACTGTGTGCTGTTTTCGATGGATGGGTCCTGGCCTCTCGGGGCCTTAGGGATACGGAGGGACGTGGGTGGGATGCTGATCACTGGGATGACGGCTCAACTTGGGATGGGGAGGGGCTTTAGCGGGGAATTAGTGGAGAACAATTGAAGGGTTACTCCGTAGCAATGCAAATATCACGGTACAGCTATATGGACACTCAATCATTACGCTATTTTTATTGGTAAATTTACAAACATATATAATGATAAATAGACTTGAAACTTGTATCTCATTATGGTGTATGGTGAAATAAGTATAGCCAGTTATAATTGTAATGGCTTAGCTGATAATAACAAAAGAAGAACAATATTTACATGGCTCAAAGAGAAGGAATATAATATCTATTGTATACAGGAAACTCATCCAACAATTTGAGATGAAGTAGCGTGGAAAAAGGAATGGGGGGGCGAAATATACTTCTCCCATGGGCAAAGAAATTCAAAAGGGGTGATGATATTAATTCATAGTAATTTCGATCCGAATGTGCAAATTGTCCAAATAGATACGCAAGGTAGATGGATTATTTTAAATATTTTATTGGACCATAAACAAATATGGCTCATTAACCTTTACGGACCAAATAATGATGATCCACAATTCTTTGACAATATATATAATACATTTTCAAGCCTGCAAGCAACTCAAGACAATATTATTATGGTGGGGGATTATAATACTGTTTTAAATAACTCAATGGACCGTAAAGGAAATCACACCACAAACAATCACCCACATGCTCTTAAGGAAATTGTGAATGTCATGGATACATTAGAACTAGTAGATACAGTGGGGAAAAAAAGTATTTAGTCAGCCGCCAATTGTGCAAGTTCTCCCACTTAAAAAGATGAGAGAGGCCTGTAATTTTCATCATAGGTACACGTCAACTATGACAGACAAAATGAGAAAAAAAAATCCAGAAAATCAAATTGTAGGATTTTTAATGAATTTATTTGCAAATGATGGTGAGAAAATAAGTATTTGGTCAATAACAAAAGTTTCTCAATACTTTGTTATATACCCTTTGTTGGCAATGACACAGGTCAAACGTTTTCTGTAAGTCTTCACAAGGTTTTCACACACTGTTGCTGGTATTTTGGCCCATTCCTCCATGCAGATCTCCTCTAGAGCAGTGATGTTTTGGGGCTGTCACTGGGCAACACAGACTTTCAACTCCCTCCAAAGATTTTCTATGGGATTGAGATCTGGAGACTGGCTAGGCCACTCCAGGACCTTGAAATGCTTCTTACGAAGCCACTCCTTCGTTGCCCGGGCGGTGTGTTTGGGATCATTGTCATGCTGAAAGACCCAGCCACGTGTCATCTTCAATGCCCTTGCTGATGGAAGGAGGTTTTCACTCAAAATCTCACGATACATGGCCCCATTCATTCTTTCCTTTACGGATCAGTCGTCCTGGTCCCTTTGCAGAAAAACAGCCCCAAAGCATGATGTTTCCACCCCCATGCTTCACAGTAGGTATGGTGTTCTTTGGATGCAACTCAGCATTCTTTGTCCTCCAAACACAACGAGTTGAGTTTTTACCAAAAAGTTATATTTTGGTTTCATCTGACCATATGACATTCTCCCAATCCTCTTCTGGATCATCCAAATGCACTCTAGCAAACTTCAGACGGGCCTGGACATGTACTGGCTTAAGCAGGGGGACACGTCTGACACTGCAGGATTTGAGTCCCTGGCGGCGCAGTGTGTTACTGATGGTAGGCTTGTTACTTTGGTCCCAGCTCTCTGCAGGTCATTCACTAGGTCCCCCCCGTGTGGTTCTGGGATTTTTGCTCACCGTTCTTGTGATCATTTTGACCCCACTGGGTGAGATCTTGCGTGGAGCCCCAGATCGAGGGAGATTATCAGTGGTCTTGTATGTCTTCCATTTCTTAATAATTGCTCCCACAGTAGATTTTTTCAAACCAAGCTGCTTACCTATTGCAGATTCAGTCTTCCCAGCCTGGTGCAGGTCTACAATTTTGTTTCTGGTGTCCTTTGACAGCTCTTTGGTCTTGGCCATAGTGGAGTTTGGAGTGTGACTGTTTGAGGTTGTGGACAGGTGTCTTTTATACTGATAACAAGTTCAAACAGGTGCCATTAATACAGGTAACGAGTGGAGGACAGAGGAGCCTCTTAAAGAAGAAGTTACAGGTCTGTGAGAGCCAGAAATCTTGCTTGTTTGTAGGTGACCAAATACTTATTTTCCACCATAATTTGCAAATAAATTCATTAAAAATCCTACAATGTGAGTTTCTGGATTTTATTTTCTCATTTTGTCTGTCATAGTTGACGTGTACATATGATGAAAATTACAGGCCTCTCTCATCTTTTTAAGTGGGAGAACTTGCACAATTGGTGGCTGACTAAATACTTTTTTTCCCCACTGTATATGGAGGCTTAAATATACTGATCTAGTGAGATATACATGGCGGAGACTGAATCAAGCTAGTCGTCTTGACTTCTTTCTTATCTCATTCTCGTTGGCACCAAAAGTAAAAAAAAAGTGTTGATAGGGGACAGAATGCAGTCGGACCATCATATAATAGGCATATACATTACTCTTACTGAATTTCCACGTGGGCGAGGATATTGGAAATTTAATCAAAGCCTATTGGATGATAATTTATTTATAATTAGAACAAACTAATTTATAACTGACTTTTTCCAACATAACATAGGTACAGCGAATCCCCTTATTGTATGGGACACCTTTAAATGTGCCTTTAGAGGCCATGCAATTCAGTACTCATCTCGAAAACAAAAGCAATTTAGGTCAAAAGAGTTTATACTAAGAAAGGAAATAGAAAGTCTAACAGAACAGATAGATGGTAATAAAAACTGTAACATAGAGGCTCAGAAAAAATTAGAGGAAAAACAAAAAGAAATGGAGAAACTTATTCAAGAAAGATCAAGTGTAATATATTATAAAAAATAAAGCAAACTGGATGGAATATGGGGAAAAATGCACACAATTCTTTTTTAATCTTCAACATAGGAATGCTACCAAAAATAACTTAATGAAACTGGTTACAATTGACGGAGTCACCCATAATTCACCAAATGATATTTTGAAGGAAGAAACAAAGTACTTTAAGCGTATGTTTTCTTTCCAGTCGCCTCCATCTCCTCTAACTGAAGCTAATTGTAGAGATTTTTTTTCTATTGATAATGTCAAATTAACAGCCACACAGAAAGACTCATGTGAAGGTGAAATTACAGAGGAGGAACTTCTGGATGCAATTAAAGACTTTAAGTCCGGGAAAACTCCATGGTTGGATGGCATACCAGACGAGGTATACCAAACCTTTTTTGATATACTAAGAGGACCGTTATTAGCATGTTTTAACCACTCCTATGTAAATGGTAGATTATCTGACACTCAAGAAGAAGGTCTAATCTCATTATTACTGAAACAGGATACAAGTGGAAAATACAAAGATCCAGTCCATTTACAAAATTGGAGACCCCTTACACTTCAGTGTTGTGATGCAAAAATCCTAGCAAAATGTATAGCGCATAGAATTAAAAAGGTATTGTCGGATATTATTCATTCTAATCAGACAGGTTTTTTACATGGAAGATACATTGGAGATAATATAAGGCAAGTATTGGAAACAATAGAACACTATGGAAAATATAGGAAACCAGGCCTGCAATTCATAGCAGACTTTGAAAAGGCATTTGATAAAGTTCGACTGGGGGGTTTATATATAAATGCCTGGAGCATTTCAATTTTGGAGAATCTCTTATAAAATGGGTCAAAATCATGTATAGTAACCCTAGGTGTAAAATAGTAAATAATGGCTATTTCTCAGAAAGTTTTAAACTGTCAAGAGGAGTGAAACAAGGTTGTCCACTATCGGCATATCTATTTATTGTGGCCATCGAAATGTTAGCTATTAAAATCAGATCCAATAATAATATCAGAGGATTAGAAATACAGGGCTTAAAAACAAAGGTGTCATTGTACGCTGATGATTCATGTTTTCTTTTAAATCCACAACTAGAATCCCTCCACAGCCTCATAGAGGATCTAGATAAATTTTCTAACCTCTCTGGATTACAACCAAATTATGACAAATGTACTATATTACGTATTGGATCACTAAAAAATACAATTTTTACATTACCATGTAGTTTACCAATAAAATGGTCTGATGTTGATGTGGATATACTCGGAATACATATCCCAAAGGAAATAAATGATCTCACTTCAATAAATTTTAATAGAAAGTTAGCAAAAATAGATAAGATCTTACTACCATGGAAAGGAAAATACCTGTCAATTTGTGGAAAAATCACCCTGATTAACTCTTTAGTATTATCCCAGTTTACCTATTTGCTTATGGTCTTGCCTATGCCTAGCGAACAGTTTTTTAAATTATATGAGAAAAAAATATTCAATTTTATTTGGAATGGCAAGCCAGACAAAATTAAAAGGGCATATTTATATAATGAATATGAATTCGGAGGACATAAATTATTAAATATTAAAGCATTAGACCTATCACTAAAAGCTTCAGTCATACAAAAGTTATACTTAAATCCGAACTGGTTCTCAAGCAAATTAGTAAGATTGTCTCACCCAATGTTCAAGAAAGGCCTTTTTCCCTTTATTCAGATTACAACCTCTCACTTTCAGTTATTTGAAAAGGAAATAATCTCCCATATAACACTATTTCTAAAACAAGCCATAGAAAGTTGGTTGCAATTTCAATTTAATCCTCCAGAAACGACAGAACAAATAATGCAACAATTATTGTGGTTAAATTCAAATATACTAATTGACAAAAAACTTTATTTTTTGAAAGAATGTTTAAAAAAGGTATAATCTTCGTAAATTTTATTTATATTATTTATTTTTATTTAACCAGGTAAGCCAGTTGAGAACAAGTTCTCATTTACAACTGCGACCTGGCCAAGATAAAGCAAAGCAGTGCGATAAAAACAACAACACAGAGTTACATATGGCGTAAAAAACATAGAGTCAAAAAATACAACAGAAAATATATATACAATGTGTGCAAATGTAGCAAGTTATGGAGGTAAGGCAATAAATAGGCTATAGTGCAAAATAATTACAATTAGTATTAACACTGGAATGCTAGATGTGCAAGAGATTATGTGCAAATAGAGATACTGGGGTGCAAAAGAGCAAAATAAATAACAATATAGGGATGAGGTAGTTGGGTGGGCTAATTTCAGATGGGCTGTGTACAGGTGCAGTGATCGGTAAGGTGCTCTGACAACTGATGCTTAAAGTTAGTGAGGGAGATAAGAGTCTCCAGCTTCAGAGATTTTTGCAATTCGTTCCAGTCATTGGCAGCAGAGAACTGGAAGGAATGGCGGCCAAAGGTGTATTTAGAGGGTAAGTTAGTCAGGATGATATCAATGAGGGTACCCATGTTTACGGATTTAGGGTTGTACCTGGTAGGTTCGTTGATAATTTGTGTGAGATTGAGGGCATCTAGTTTGGATTGTAGGATGGCCGGGGTGTTAAGCATATCCCAATTTAGGTCACCAAGCAGTACGAACTCTGAGGATAAATGGGGGGCAATCAATTCACATATGGTGTCCAGGGCACAGCTGGGGGCTGAGGGGGGTCTGTAGCAAGCGGCAACAGTGAGAGACTTATTTCTGGAAAGGTGTATTTTTAGAAGTAGAAGCTCAAATTATTTGGGCACAGACCTGGATAGTATGATAGAGTTCTGCAGGCTATCTCTACAGTAGATTGCAACTCCACCCCCTTTGGCAGTTCTATCTAGATGGAAAATGTTATAGTTGGGGATGGACATTTCAGAATTTTTGGTGGCCTTCCTAAGCCAGGATTCAGACACTGCTAGAACATCAGGGTTGGCGGAGTGTGCTAACTCAGTGAATAACTCAAACTTAGGTAAATGATATCATCGGTAGGACTGGTGGAGTTATGTCGCACATGCAGCTAACAAAAACATATGGAAATGTCTGCTCTACCCAAAATTACAACCAAATAATTGCAGCCTTACCGCAAAAGTGGAAGAGGAAAGTGGAAGGGGGAGAAAGTAAGGAACTTGTCTGTCGGCCTTGCATTAAAGAACATAATTGGTTAAGGAAAACTGTGATAAATAAAAAAGTATATCAGTTTCACTTAAGGACCAAAGGATTGACAGCCGTCCCATATAGATTGCAAAATAGTTGGGAAGAGATCTTTGACGTACCGATCCCATGGCATAGTGTTTATGAACTGACACACAAAACGACACCGGATTAAAAAATTAGAATCTTTCAATTTAAATTATTATATAAAATTCTTGCTACCAATAGAATGTTATTTATATGGGGGATACAATCTTCCCAGCTCTGCAGATTTTGCTGTGAAGAGACAGAATCATTAGATCATTTGTTTTGGTTCTGTCCATTTGTAGCTTGTTTTTGGACACAGGTCCAGGAATGGCTAAAGGATTGCAATATTTACCTGGAGCTAACCTTGCAGATAGCATTACTGGGTGATCTGAAAAGTCATAGTCAATCAATCAATATTATAATAATACTTTTAGCAAAAATGTTTATTTTTAATTCACAATCTGTAGAAGCAATGAGAATAGAAAGGTTCAGAACTTTTGTAAAACATCACAGTACGGTTGAAATATATATGGCAAATAGAAATCCTATATGGATGGTGTTAAGAGATAGATGGGAGGTATTTAATAGAGTTGAAGGATGGGACTAATAACAAATAACAACAAATAATAACAAAGATAGCTAATAATGTAGGGCATACTGTGTCCATAATAAGTACAGTGGGGAGAACAAGTATTTGATACACTGCCGATTTTGCAGGTTTTCCTACTTACAAAGCATGTAGAGGTCTGTAATTTTTATCATAGGTACACTTTAACTGTGAGAGACGGAATCTAAAACAAAAATCCAGAAAATCACATTGTATGATTTTTAAGTAATTAATTTGCATTTTATTGCATGACATAAGAATTTGATCACCTACCAACCAGTAAGAATTCCGGCTCTCACAGACCTGTTAGTTTTTCTTTAAGAAGCCCTCCTGTTCTCCACTCATTACCTGTATTAACTGCACTTGTTTGAACTCATTACCTGTATAAAAGACACCTGTCCACACACTCAATCAAACAAACTCCAACCTCTCCACAATGGCCAAGACCAGAGAGCTGTGTAAGGACATCAGGGATAAAATTGTAGACCTGCACAAGGCTGGGATGGGCTGCAGTACAATAGGCAAGCAGCTTGGTGAGAAGGCAACAACTGTTGGCGCAATTATTAGAAAATAGTTGAAGTTCAAGATGACGGTCAATCACCCTCGGTCTGAGGGTCCATGCAAGATCTCACCTCGTGGGGCATCAATGATCATGAGGAAGGTGAGGGATCAGCCCAGAACTACATGGCAGGACCTGGTCAATGACCTGAAGAGAGCTGGGACCACAGTCTCAAAGAAAACCATTAGTAACACACTACGCCGTCATGGATTAAAATCCTGCAGCGCACACAAGGTCCCCCTGCTCATGCCAGCTTATTTCCAGTTCTGTCTGAAGTTTGCCAATGACCATCTGGATGATCCAGAGGAGGAATGGGAGAAGGTCATGTGGTCTGATGAGACAAAAATAGAGCTTTTTGGTCTAAACTCCACTCGCCGTGTTTGGAGGAAGAAGAAGGATGAGTACAACCCCAAGAACACCATCCCAACCGTGAAGCATGGAGGTGGAAACATCATTCTTTGGGGATGCTTTTCTGCAAAGGGGACAGGACGACTGCACCGTATTGAGGGGAGGATGGATGGGGCCATGTATCGCGAGATCTTGGCTAACAACCTCCTTCCCTCAGTAAGAGCATTGAAGATGGGTCGTGGCTGGGTCTTCCAGCATGACAACGACCCGAAACACACAGCCAGGGCAACTAAGGAGTGGCTCCGTAAGAAGCATCTCAAGGTCCTGGAGTGGCCTAGCCAGTCTCCAGACCTGAACCCAATAGAAAATCTTAGGAGGGAGCTGAAAGTCCGTATTGCCCAGCGACAGCCCCGAAACCTGAAGGATCTGGAGAAGTTCTGTATGGAAGAGTGGGCCAAAATCCCTGCTGCAGTGTGTGCAAACCTGGTCAAGACCTACAGGAAACTTATGATCTCTGTAATTGCAAACAAAGGTTTCTGTACCAAATATAAAGTTCTGCTTTTCTGTTGTATCAAATACTTATGTCATGCAATAAAATGCAAATTAATTACTTAAAAATCATACAATTTTGATTTTCTGGATTTTTGTTTTAGATTCCGTCTCTCACAGTTGAAGTGTACCTATGATAAAAATTACAGACCTCTACATGCTTTGTAAGTAGGAAAACCTGCAAAATCGGCAGTGTATCAAATACTTGTTCTCCCCACTGTATATAGGTTGTATGTTGGGAGCTTTTGGGAAAGAGCACAGTTAGAAAGAAGATAGAAGCATATATATAGAATATAGATATATAAGCATATATCATATATAGCATATACAGTGGGGGAAAAAAGTATTTAGTCAGCCACCAATTGTGCAAGTTCTCCCACTTAAAAAGATGAGAGAGGCCTGTAATTTTCATCATAGGTACACGTCAACTATGACAGACAAAATGAGGAAAAAAAATCCAGAAAATCACATTGTAGGATTTTTTATGAATTTATTTGCAAATTATGGTGGAAAATAAGTATTTGGTCAATAACAAAAGTTTCTCAATACTTTGTTATATACCCTTTGTTGGCAACGACACAGGTCAAACGTTTTCTGTAAGTCTTCACAAGGTTTTCACACACTGTTGCTGGTATTTTGGCCCATTCCTCCATGCAGATCTCCTCTAGAGCAGTGATGTTTTGGGGCTGTCGCTGGGCAACACGAACTTTCAACTCCCTCCAAAGATTTTCTATGGGGTTGAGATCTGGAGACTGGCTAGGCCACTCCAGGACCTTGAAATGCTTCTACGAAGCCACTCCTTCGTTGCCCGGGCGGTGTGTTTGGGATCATTGTCATGCTGAAAGACCCAGCCACGTTTCATCTTCAATGCCCTTGCTGATGGAAGAAGGTTTTCACTCAAAATCTCACGATACATGGCCCCATTCATTCTTTCCTTTACACGGATCAGTCGTCCTGGTCCCTTTGCAGAAAAACAGCCACCAAAGCATGATGTTTCCACCCCCATGCTTCACAGTAGGTATGGTGTTCTTTGGATGCAGCTCAGCATTCTTTGTCCTCCAAACACGACGAGTTGAGTTTTTACCAAAAAGTTATATTTTGGTTTCATCTGACCATATGACATTCTCCCAATCCTCTTCTGGATCATCCAAATGCACTCTAGCAAACTTCAGACGGGCCTGGACATGTACTGGCTTAAGCAGGGGGACACGTCTGGCACTGCAGGATTTGAGTCCCTGGCGTAGTGTGTTACTGATGGTAGGCTTTGTTACTTTGGTCCCATCTCTCTGCAGGTCATTCACTAGGTCCCCCGTGTGGTTCTGGGATTTTTGCTCACCGTTCTTGTGATCATTTTGACCCCACGGGGTGAGATCTTGTGTGGAGCCCCAGATCGAGGGAGATTATCAGTGGTCTTGTATGTCTTCCATTTCCTAATAATTGCTCCCACAGTTGATTTCTTCAAACCAAGCTGCTTACCTATTGCAGATTCAGTCCTCCCAGCCTGGTGCAGGTCTACAATTTTGTTTCTGGTGTCCTTTGACAGCTCTTTGGTCTTGGCCATAGTGGAGTTTGGAGTGTGACTGTTTGAGGTTGTGGACAGGTGTCTTTTATACTGATAACAAGTTCAAACAGGTGCCATTAATACAGGTAACGAGTGGAGGACAGAGGAGCCTCTTAAAGAAGAAGTTACAGGTCTGTGAGAGCCAGAAATCTTGCTTGTTTGTAGGTGACCAAATACTTATTTTCCACCATAATTTGCAAATAAATTCATAAAAAATCCTACAATGTGATTTTCTGGAGAAAAAAAATCTAAATTTGTCTGTCATAGTTGACGTGTACCTATGATGAAAATTACAGGCCTCTCTCATCTTTTTAAGTGGGAGAACTTGCACAATTGGTGGCTGACTAAATACTTTTTTTCCCCACTGTACATATAGAAGCAAACCGGATGGACATCAGGAAAATGTGTCACGCCCTGGCTCTGGGGACTCTTAAATGTTGAGCCAGGGTGTGTAGTGTCTATGTTTTGTGTTCTATGTGTTTCTTTCTAGATCGTTTATTTCTATGTTGGCCGGGGTGGTTCCCAATTAGAGGCAGCTGTAGCTCGTTGTCTCTGATTGGGACCATACTTAGGCAGCCTGTTTTGCACTTGTCATTTGTGGGATCTTGTTCCGTGTAGGTTTGTGTTTATGACCGAGGACTTCACGTTTCGTTTTGTTGAATTGTTTAAAGTACTAATATCACGCTGCGCCTTGGTCCTTTCATTACGACGATCGTGACAAAATGATCGGAGAGGTTGAGAGTAGAAGTAGTTCAGGAGCAAAAAATAAAATATATATATATATATATATATATATATATATATATAATAGAATTATTGTAAAATTAACTCTGTCCATAAGGTGTAGATAGTAAGTATAGACCAGAAGTAGAGGCCTGGGCGTTGTTGTTCACTAATTTACTCCAAGTAGGGAAAGGATGGTGGGGTTGAAAAGTAATAAAGGGGAGTATGTATATACATATATTTTAAAAAAAAACATGGGGGATTGGAAGTGATGCAGACAATTACATTGATAGAAGATACAATCTATCTGCAATATTAAGCTGAACCATTCCCCCCCCCAAAAAAAAATAAAAAAACTCTATTGCTAAATGTATTAATGAATAAATTGGGTACATTTCTTTAAATGGACAATTCTGTGAACTGTCTTGTGCAGGTTTTAAATTGACACAATCCCTGTTAGCAAAGGTATCAGCTAGAGACGATGTGCAGGAGCTTGCAGGGATTTGTAGTTTTGCATGATGTCTACTTTGATGCGAATTAGCGTTTGAGAATCTGAGAGTAAATTGAGTCGAATATATTGATAAAAGTCACCTTGTCCGAGAGAGATTTACACGGTTATCAAAACGTCACACCTGGGTAAGCCATACACGAAACACAGCCCTTATTTTAAATGTTTCTAAAACAGCTAGCCAACAACACAGCTAGCACAATCACATCAAGCTGAAGCTAGAAAGCGACTAGCCGCACGTTTCGTTTTATCTTTTTTCAATTGACATTTCTTGATATATATCCATAAAAATGATGCCAGCTGATTCATGATTTCGACTGGCTGAGAAACGCTGCCCACCTTTCTGTCTCGTCCCGACTCTCGACACGTTTATTACTATGGTACAGCTGGAGATCGAATTTGAACATTGAAACAATGTTGCAAATGTGGGAGCGACAGACAGCAAGTTTTATACAAATCTCAGCTGTTGAAAACTAAATGTTAGTCTAAAAGAAATGTGAGATAATGTCTAGGTGCTTTTTATAGTGGAGATCAAGCTGGGCTGATGAGACAGTGGATTGGGCAGTCAGATGGAACAGAGTAAATAGGCATTTTAACCAATCAGCATTCAGGATTAGACCCACCCATTGCATAAAGGCCAACAAAGACTGTTGAGGTTTGGAATAAAAAGCCCACACAATAAATACTCTGCTACGGACTGTTTATTTTGTTCACAAATCAAGAAAAATATATGCAGCATTTCTAAATTAATCTTTTATTTTTTTCAAAGAAAGACACTATACAAATAGGGATCTATTCAAACAGTTCAACTGTTTACTTCCATGCTGAAAGAATGGCAGCTTCTGTATTCTGCCATGAAGGAAAACAATACCACACCGAGTCACAATCCAATTAGACTTAATTTTTTTCCTATACAAAAAAATAATGAATACCAAATACATTCCTGAAAAACAGCAGGCAAAGAATTTGACAAAATATTTCATACAGCGATAACAAAAATAATAAAAATATGACTTTAGTCAATAAACAGAATAGATCGAAGGATTTGTACAAATACCACAGAACGACATCAATATTTCAATAACATTAGATACTGTATATTAGATTTCCTTTGTGATGTAGAACATGATGAGAGAGAGAGAGGAGGAATGACTGTAAGACAGACAGTTCAGTTCAGACCAGGGTTGCAAACGTTCCCAAAGTTCCAAGGTTTTCCAGAAATCCCAGGAGGATTCCCGGATTCCCGGCTGCTTATTTTGCAACCAGACCTACCAGTAGTAACATCTTCAGAGTTAGGGAGGCTACAGCACGTACTCTCTTATACAAAATGTACAAAACATCAGCCTCTAACTAGTTACACCAGAATACTGTCCTTTTTTACAGTAGTATGACAGTAGAAAAACATAATTGTGCCTAGAAGTTGTGTTGAGGAGACGCAAAGGTGACCCGGTGCTGCCCCTCGGTCTCCGCTAGTCATGTGACCTCAGTCATCGATGTCGAATGGTTCTGGAAGACAGAGAAGAAAAAAAAATCTTATTAGATTTTTCTAAGAAACTAAGAATGTAGGTTTATACTGTGGTTGATGTCCAGCAAACGCAAAGCAAGCGAGTGTGGTATGCATATCCCAAACCTGACAAAACCAGTGCTGAGCAAAAATAAGATTCTGGAAGACACCTGCTTTCAATATACTTTGTATCCCTAATTTACTCAAGTGTTTCCTTTATTTTGGCAGTTACCCATACAGTGGTAAAGCAAATGGACGTGATATTCATGCACATCCTAAACCTGAGAAAACCAGAGCTGAGAAAATATATCCTGACAAAGAAATGAAAGACCCACACAGTAAAGAGAAGGAAGGAAGGAAGGAAGGAAGGAAGGAAGGAGGAAAGGAAA
>NW_025534057.1:0-40000 GCF_020615455.1 Coregonus clupeaformis
GTGTTGGTATTGCAGCATAGATACTTGTTGTTGTTAAGTGTGTTGGTATTGCAGCATAGATACTTGTTGTTGTTGTTGTTAAGTGTGTTGGTATTGCAGCATAGATACATATTGTTAAGTGTGTTGGTATTGCAGCATAGATACTTGTTGTTGTTGTTAAGTGTGTTGGTATTGCAGCATAGATACATGTTGTTGTTGTTAAGTGTGTTGGTATTGCAGCATAGATACTTGTTGTTAAGTGTGTTGGTATTGCAGCATAGATACTTGTTGTTGTTGTTAAGTGTGTTGGTGTCCTTGACCTCTGTGTACATAACGCCTCAGTAAAGTGTGACAGGATGAAATCTCAGAAGGTCCGTAGGAGACCCGAGTCCTGCCACGCATACCACCCTCAGGTCAGCACCCCATATTGGTCCACTGCCTCCCCTTATTGGTCCAGTGACACCTCTCTGAACCAATCACTTCAAGTGGATGGATTGACATCAGAAGAGAACATCTGCTGTACTATTCACAAAGCTCCCTTAATATTTTGGGAAAAACAAAACATCAAACTGAGTATTTTCTATCCTAAAAATCAAAAATATGAACTTTCTAGCCTTATGCAGTGTGTTCATTATACCACAGGTTGTAACTGTATGTGTTGTTATTGATTGATTACAGGAAAACGCCAAGGAGTGTGGAGGTGCATCACAGATCTACCCGTCTGTCTCTCTCTTCCTCACCTGTCTCACTGCCTCCTTCGCCTGTCTCAAGGTCTCCACGCTGGTCTTCCGATGACAGACAGACAGCTACCTAGCCTAAACCCTGACCCCCTCTTAATCGGAATCTCCCTGGAGGATTCCAGAATGCCTGAACATAGCATGCCTGCTTCTGCTTGCGTTATCTTTATCAATCAATATGACTTAAGTTATGATATTGATCATTTGGGTTGTTGGACTGAAAGGAATATGGCAGCTGAACAGAGAGCTGTTGATTGACTCCATGCTTGATGACTTTACAATCACAGAGAGCTGATGACTTCAGATGCTTGATGACTTTCAATCACAACCGCCAAAGTTGTGCTTATTTGGACAACAGTTCTAAAACCATGAAAGGGCTTTTAGATGTTTTATTCTTCTTCAGTGTCTTATAAGAGAACATTATAGTGTTTCTATTCAAAAGGAAACATGCTTTCTTTGACCGTGGAAAGATCCAGTATCTCCTATACGTATTCCAAAGGACTTGACTTTGCAATAGGACCATGGAAGACTATCAGTCTATGGATGATGTGTTTGATAAAATAATACTCTGGATCCATGCATGTGTATGTCTGTTTACCTCAAGCCATGAAATGGAGGAGGAACCTTGGATAAGACATAGGCGCCTTTGAACAGTGATCCAATTCAGATAGTGGAATGAGTGACCTCTGCTGGTCGAAATATGACATTGCAGGATGGTGATGAATCAAGTGGAGACTGACTGGCTGGCTGCTGAAGGATGGATGAACGAACACAATGGAATCAACTTCCACATTGTTCTCTTCATAACTTATCACTCTTTGGTCTACAAACACATCAAGTATCTACTATTAAATGTGGGCTGGGTTTTCACTTTTGGAAATGGATGGACACTGTTTCAGGAATAACCTTCAAGTCACATATCTTAGATGCAATCTGAGACTTACTGAACCAGTTGGCTTCATTGTAAAACAATAACCATTACTGACCACCTACTTCTGTCTTGGACTACTAGGTGAAACAGCCATTTTGTTAAGAAGGAGCAACATTACAATGTGTTGGACTACTAGGTGAAACAGACATTTTGTTTAGAAGGAACAACATTACAATGTGTTGGACTACTAGGTGAAACAGCCATTTTGTTTAGAAGGAACAACATTACAATGTGTTAGATATCAGGATCTCCAAGGTGTCTTTCATCTGAGCTTTACTGTATGACTCCAAAGGCTTTTATGATGGTTTATAGTTTTTAGCTAAATTCATGCATTCAATTATGTTTTTTTTTTCCCTTCTGAAAGGAATGTTGTCCAGGGCCTCCACTGCCACCCTCTTGTTGCCCCTGCCGCTTCTCTCTTCCTGGTCGTACATGGGGCACATGTAGGCGGTGCGCCTCAGGGCGTAAATGTCCACCTCGTCCTCGTCAACCCACGGCTGGTAGGGCCGCTGGGAGGGAACGGCCGACTTGACCAGACAGGGCCTCATTATCACCAGCTCTAGGTCACGGGGGATATGCCTCAGGCCAAGGCTTTTTTTTTCATGGCATAATCTCTTCTTTCTAATTCAAATGCCTTTAGTCATGAATTAAATGATTATTAAATGCATAATTAAGAATAATAAGATGGGATACTGCTAAATTAGTATTGCTTGCTGGACATAAAAAAGTACTGTAAGATTTCAGTGGCTAGTGATATTCTAAGCAGTCTTGTTTTAGCAGTCTGTCCCTTTAACTTTGACAGTAATGCTGTAATGATGTTACGTCATCATGTGGTAACTGTCCTCATGATACAGTATTGTTGAACAATATGCTGTTGCCTATGTATGTATGTAATGTGAATGACATTTCCTGAGTCCTGTGTGTCTAGGCTGCTTGTGTCCCAAATGGCACCCTTTTCCCTATGTAGTGCACTACTTTTGACCAGGACCCATAGGGAATAGGGTGACATTCGGAGAATAGCCTGAGAATCTGGGAGGCAATATGATTCATACAGCACAGTTTGATTGACATTGTAGATTATCTGGAATGGATCAATAATAATGTAATAAATAAACATATTTTATTTATTTAAAAGCTGTACTCCCTTTTGATGCTTGCATTTTAGCCATGTAATTTAGCCTGTCAGTTATGACATGTTTTTATATTGTATCATCTTATACTTCATATATTCAGCAGTGTATGCACTCAAAACTCCAAAGATTGTATTTTCTTCAATGCTTTGTTTTTATTTATGTACTGCTTCAGGGAAATGTAAAGGCATGGTGTCCGACAGTGACAGGATTATTGTCTTTCTGTCTGAGGCACTGTCATCATAGAGATCTAGTAGTTGATCTAGATCAGGGTTGGGGGCAGTTCCTTTAGTTAGTAGCCTTGTGGCAGCATGAACCTGCGGCCCCCAGTCAAGTAACACAAGGTGATCTTCCTTCTGAAAGGAATGTTGTCCAGGGCCTCCACTGCCACCCTCTTGTTGCCCCTGCCGCTTCTCTCTTCCTGGTCGTACATGGGGCACATGTAGGCGGTGCGCCTCAGGGCGTAAATGTCCACCTCGTCCTCGTCGTCCCACGGCTGGTAGGGCCGCTGGGAGGGAACGGCCGACTTGAACAGACGGGGCCTCATCATCGCCATCTCTAGGTCACGGGGGATATGCCTCAGGCCCAAGCTAGACCTCTGGACTCTGACTCCTTTCATTTACATTACATTAGGTTAGATTCATTCATAAATAATTCATTTATGAATGGTTATGAATCATCTTCCTGGTTGTACATCAGCTAAAAACATACATTATACAATATTGACAATAAATTCAATAGGAAAAATGTGTCATTGCACAAGGAGAAGTGCTAACCTTTCTTGCCCTTCTTCTTGGTGCTCTCATCCCAGGTGTTGGCACTGACCAGGGACATGTTGCCCTGGCCCAGGGAGGGAAGCAGTTTGGGCCGGGGGGCAACCGGGGGTTTGGAGACCATCTTTGGAGGAGGAGCATCCCTCTGGGCTCTCCTGGCCAGCAGGGGTCCTGTCCGGACGAAGGCCTCAGGCCTGGTGATGTCCCTGGGGGGGCTGGTTGTCCTTCTGGCAGCCTCCTCTGGCTGGGCAGCCTCCGGCATGGAGAGAAAAAACACATTGTTGCTGAAGCTGCATGGCTCTGGCAGGGCCAGCTCTTTCAAAGGCAGAGGGCAGGTAGGACGACACTCAGGCTGGACCAGACTAACTGCAGGGCAGGTAGGACGAGACTCAGGCTGGACCAGACTAACTGCAGGGCAGGTAGGACGAGACTCAGGCTGGACCAGACTAACTGCAGGGCAGGTAGGACAAGACTCAGGCTGGACCAGACTAACTGCAGGGCAGGTAGGATGAGAATCAGGCTGGATCCGACTCACTGTAGCAGGGCAGGTAGGACGAGACTCAGGCATAATGGGACACACAGAATTACTGGGCTTCACTTTTCTCCTAGTGGTGCGCCGAGGGTTGCTAGGCCTCCCCTCAGGTCTGGAAGGCTGTACATCAGACTGAACCAGGCCAACAGGGCTAACAGGCCGTCTAGTGGTGCGCCGAGGGTTGCTAGGCATCCCCTCAGGTCTGGAAGGCTGTACATCAGACTGGACCAGGCCAACAGGGCTAACAGGCCGTCTAGTGGTGCGCCGAGGGTTGCTAGGCATCCCCTCAGGTATAGAAGGCTGTACATCAGACTGAACCAGGCCAACAGGGCTAAAAGGCCGTCTAGTGGTGCGCCGAGGGTTGCTAGGCATCCCCTCAGGTCTGGAAGGTTGTACATCAGACTGAACCAGGCCAACAGGGCTAACGGGCCGTCTAGTGGTGCGCCGAAGGTTGCTAGGCCTCCCCTCAGGGCTAGTGATGCTTACAGGGCTTCTTGCCCTCATCATCTCAGGCTGGTGCAGGCTCTCTGGGCTGCTGGGCTGGGAATTAGGCAGAAGCGTGTTGTTCTTCAAAACCTCAGTGAAGGAGAGGTCCTTGTTGCTTCTGCGTCTGTTGGTCTGGGCAGGCAGCTGGATGGGCGGGGCAGGAACCAGAGAGTTGCTGCTGCTGTTAAACCAACCGGGAGACGCACAGCGTCCAGCCTGGACAGTAGCCATGGGCTGGAGGTCTCTCCTCTCTCTGTGGGCTGCTGTGGGCCTCTTGGGCCAGAGGTCATCAGGAGGTGGATCCTGAGGGAGAACCTGCAGGGAGGGGAGGGCCGAGGACCTGAAAGAGGAGGCCATCACTGGGGCCTGGCTGACCCCTTCTCTCTCTAGCAGCACTCGGTTAGAAGGATGGAGCAGCGGAACACCGGTGGACCTCGGTCCTACAGATCCATTCAGGTTGGGCCTCCTTTTTATCATTCACTGGTCTGCAGTATTCTTATCAGAATGTTCGTTCTAGTCTTGAATAGTAAGTTGCTTTCAGCACTATTAAATTATATAAAAAGAGAGCCACAGAAACATATTTGTTTAGCAATTTGGGATTAAAAAACAAAACAAATACTGTCTCATCTAATTTAATTTAATTGAAAGAATTATTTGGGACAAGATATTCATACAAATTTAACAACTTTATTCAATTATTCATGCCTAATATCCTAGCTATAATTGGCGCTCAATATAACTTGTTTATCCCCTCAGTTATCCGATAAACAGGCTGAGAGGCCTACTTACCATTCACCTTGAAATTCAATCAGCTAATGATCAGTCATTTCACCAGTGGCAGCTTGGTGTTTGATTATTACGTCATCAGAGGCATTTCGTATTGTGACGCAACAATGCCAAAACGCGCCAGCAGCAACCTTCCAGTCAGCGCCTATGGCTGACCATGTAGTTTGAAAGTCAACGAAGTGTATTAATCAATCAGACAATCAAACCATCAATGAATGACTGAATTAATGAAGCAATTTCTAATAAATCAGTTTAAGTGTACTGACATAACTTATGGATAAGACAGACAATTACGAAAACGCTTCAAATCAATGATGCGTAAAAGTAGATTCGTTCCCACATAGTAAAGTTCGAAAACGAACCACTTTAGTGAGTCAATAAATTATCCAAGACTTTGGGCAAGGTACATTTGTCCCTATACTGCAGGGCAGGCTACTTGCCCGAGTATGAGGAACCTGCGACCATAAAGACTGTGCTGCCGTTTTATTAAAACGTTTCCAACAGGCCATCTTCTGCATACGCGTCTTACTCTTTCCTGTGTTCATCACCCTCGACTAGATATATCTATCATGTGGCCACCACACGTTTTATCTGTCATGTTTGTCTTGTAGATGACAGTGGGATGAAGACAGGAGCGCAGTTCAAATGACACAAAGGCGAGGACTGGGGGAAGCCGACATGGAGACCGGCCGCCACTTTTACGCGCACTTTCGATTAGGCCTACTTTAAAATGAACAGAAATATTGGTTGGGCTAAGTGTTCAAGTGTTGGATTTAAACATTTTGATTGAGAGAATTATAGGCTAATAGAGGATAGGCCTACTGTTGGTGCGGTAATAAAATAAAATAAAAACTGCTGATGTGCTATGGCCTATATTCTGTTTGCATGTTATTCTTTAAAACATTTTCGGGATTCCTTATCTCATTTATTAACCAATTACTTATTCAGTCATTCGTTTATTTGTTTAGCTGATCATGTTTACATGGAGTAGCTTATGGCATGACCATAGAAATAAGAATGAATAGAACAGACTTGGAAGCAATTGACTGGTATTTGTATTGTATTTATTTAGGATCCCCATTCATTCCTGCCAAGGCAGCAGCTACTCTTCCTGGGGTCCAGCAACATTAAGGCAGTTACAGTGCATTCGGAAAGTATTCAGACCCCTTTACTTTTTCCACATTTTGTTACATTACAGCCTTATTCTAAAATTGATTAAATTAATTTTATTCCTCATCGATCTACACACAATACCTCAATGACAAAGCGAAAACCGGTTGTTAGACATTTTTGGAAATGTATTAAGAAAACTAACAGAAATACCTTATTTACATAAGTATTCAGACTATTTGCTATGAGACTCAAAATTGAGCTCAGGTGCATCATGTTTCCATTGATCATCCTTGAGATGTTTCTACAACTTGATTGGAGTCCACCTGTGGTAAATTCAATTGATTGAACATGATTTGGAAAGGCACACACCTGTCTATATAAGGTCCCACAGTTGACAGTGCATGTCAACTGTGAGATCGTGTCGAGTCACAGATCTGGGGAAGAGTACCAAAAAATGTCTGCAGCATTGAAGTTCCCCAAGAACACAGTGGCCTCCATTCTTAAATGGAAGAAGCTTGGAACCACCAAGATGCTTCCTAGAGCTGGCCGCCCGGCCAAACTGAGCAATCGGGGGAGAAGGGCCTTGGTCAGGGAGGTGACCAAGAACCCGATGGTCACTCTGACAGAGCTCCAGAGTTCCTCTGCAGAGATGGGAGAACCCTCTCTGCAGCACTCCACCAATCAGGCTTTTATGATAGAGTGGCCAGACGGAAGCCACTCCTCAGTAAAAGGCACATGACAGCCCGCATGGAGTTTGACAGACAGTATATTGATAGATCTCTGATGACAGTATTTCAGACATGAGAGACAGTATATTGATGGATCTCTGATGACAGTATTTCAGACATGAGAGACAGTATATTGATAGATCTCTGATGACAGTATTTCAGACATGAGAGACAGTATATTGATAGATCTCTGATGACAGTATTTCAGACATGAGAGACAGTATATTGATAGATCTCTGATGACAGTATTTCAGACATGAGAGACAGTATATTGATAGATCTCTGATGACAGTATTTCAGACATGAGAGACAGTATATTGATAGATCTCTGATGACAGTATTTCAGACATGAGAGACAGTATATTGACAGATCTCTATGATGACAGTATTTCAGACATGAGAGACAATATATTGACAGATCTCTGATGACAGTATTTCAGACATGAGAGACAGTATATTGACAGATCTCTGATGACAGTATTTCAGACATGAGAGACAGTATATTGACAGATCTCTATGATGACAGTGCCAAAGATATACAGTACACTGAGTGTACAAAACATTAAGGACACCTTCTAAATATTGAGTTGCACCCCTCCCCCCTTTGCCCTCAGAACAGCCTCAATTCATCGGGGCATGGACTCTACAAGGTGTCGAAAGCGTTCCACAGGGATGCTGGTCCATGGTGACTCCAATGCTTCCTACAGTTGTGTCAAGTTGGCTGGATGTCCTTTGGGTGGTGGACCATTCTCGATACACACAGGAAACTGTGGAGCGTGAAAACACCAGCAGCGTTGCAGTTCTTGACACAAACCGGTGCGCCTGGCACCTACTACCATACCCTGTTGAAAGGCACTTAAATCTTTTGTCTTGCCAATTCACCCTTTGAATGGCACACACACAATCCATGTCTCAAGGCTTAAAACTCCTTCTTTAACCGGTCTCCTCCCCTTCATCTACACTGATTGAAGTGGATTTAACAAGTGACATCAATAAGGATCACAGATTTCACCTGGATTCATCTGGTCAGTCTATGTCATGGAAAGAGCAGGTGTCCTTAATGTTTTGTACACTCAGTGTATACAATAATGTTCTTACTGTTGGAGACCAATGTGCTGTTCACATCAATAAATAATTTACAAAGCAATGAGACAAAACATCTGAAGGTTTTCCATTTGTACTTTTGATGATGGTATTTTGAAATTGTATCTCAAGAGGGCTTGGTAATTTGTATAATGTGCAGTGATGTAAAGTACTTAAGTAAAAATACGTTAAAGCACTACTTAAGTAGTTTTTTTTGGTATCTGTACTTTACTTTACTATTTATATTTTTGACAACTTTTACTTTTACTTCACTACATTCCTAAAGAAAATAATGTACTTTTTACTCCATACCCTGACACCCAAAAGTACTCATTACATTTTGAATGCTTAGCAGGACAGGAAAATGGTCCAAATCACGCACTTATCAAGAGAACATCCCTGTTCATCCCTACTGCCTCTGATCTGGCTGACTCACTAAACACAAATGCTTGGTTTGTAAATGATGTCTGAGTGTTGGAGTGTACCCCTGGCTATCTGTAAATGATGTCTGAGTGTTGGAGTGTACCCCTGGCTATTCGTAAAGAAAATAAATACATGTTGATATTTAGACTTTTACTCAAGTAGTATTTTACTGGGTGACTTTCCCTTTTACGCGAGTCATTTTCTACTAAGGTAGCTTTACTTTTACTCAAGTATGACAATTTAGTACTGTTTCCATGTGCAGTAGTAATGTGGCTTTGGGGTTAAATCCCTGCTTTGCAACCTAATTCAAATCTTATATTTTGTGTACACCGCTGCAACTTAATGTCAAATATACAAAAAGAAGAGGTAGAATAGTTATGGAGTCTGGGTCTGGTGTTAAATCCCAGTCTTCCATTCTAGAGGTAGCCGGTTCAAAGCTCCAACTTTTACAGTGTGGATTTCTGCAACTGTCAAAATTACAAAGAAAACAGTTAGAGGTATTAAGGAGTCTGTGGCTCTGGTGCAAAGATCTCACCCCATATGTTCAGGGTTGCAGGTTCAAACCCAGCTGTAGATCAGGATGTGTTGTGGCCATGAACTCCGCTGCAGAGTGAGTCAAGGCCACTAGGAGGAGTGGCTGCATGATCAGAGATATGTTAAGCGGGGTTGGTTAAATCCTGGGGTTCCAGAAGACTAACCAGCAGAGGTTATGGAGGAAAACCTCTGATAAAAGTGGCCTTTAAGTGCCCACTTTTCCAGGAGATAATCTCCATAACCTACTCTCAGATTGTCTTTGAGTGGCAGCCCCTCTCTGAGTCACGCAACCATGCCACACCAAGGGCTTGAACTGCACTCAGTGGGCAGGATCCTTACCACCCAGGGCTTGAACTCAGTACCCTGCAGTAAGTGGGCAAAATCCTCACCGCTGAGTCACCACTGCCTTCACATTTCAAACAACACTGTATATGTTTGAGATTACTCTGGAGCCGCAGACACTTGCACATGGGGGGCAATGTTGCAGGACAGAGAAAGGCACAGCCAATGAATGACGTGACAGCAATGTTATCCAGGCCTACATACTAGTTCAAAAATATTGAACACTGGAATCCTATCTAGTTCCTCACCCCACCACCACCACTTCAACAAGAGGCACGTTGAGAAAGCAATGAACTCATGACCTCTGGTGGACAAGGTGATTCTTCCGATGGCATTGAGGAGTACACCACATCAGTCACTGGCTCCATCAATAAGTGCATGGATGACGTCGTCCCCACAGTGACTGTACGTACATACCCCAACCAGAAGCCATGGATTACAGGCAACATCCGCACTGAGCTAAAGGGTAGAGCTGCCGCTTTGAAGGAGCGGGACTCTAACCCGGAAGCTTATAAGAAATCCTGATATGCCTTCCGACAAACCATCAAACAGCCAAAGTGTCAATACAGGACTGAGATCGAATCGTACTACACCGGCTCCGACGCTCGTCGGATGTGGCAGGGCTTGCAAACTATTACAGACTACAAAAGGGAAGCACAGCCGCGAGCTGCCCAGTGACACAAGCCTCCCAGACGAGCTAAATTACTTCTATGCTCGCTTCGAGGCAAGTAACACTGAAACATGCATGAGAGCGACTGTGTGATCACACTCTCCGTAGCCGATGTGAGTAAGACCTTTAAACAGGTCAACATTCACAAGGCCGCAGGGCCAGACGGATTACCAGGACGTGTACTCCGAGCATGCGCTGACCAACTGGCAAGTGTCTTCACTGACATTTTCAACCTCGCCCTGTCTGAGTCAAATCAAATCGTTATTTGTCACATGCGCCGAATACAACAGGTGTAGACCTTACAGTGAAATGCTGACTTACAAGCCCTTAACCAACAATGCAGTTTTAAGAAAGATTACCAAAAATAAAAAATATTACACAAAAAAATACAATACATACTACGAATACGAAATAAAAGTAACAAATAATTAAAGATTGTGATAAATAAAAAAGTACATCAGTTTCACTTAAGGACCAAAGGATTGACAGCCGTCCCATATAGATTGCAAAATACAGTGGGGAATTTTTTTTATTTTGTCAGCCACCAATTGTGCAAGTTCTCCCACTTAAAAAGATGAGAGAGGCCTGTAATTTTCCTCATAGGTACACGTCAACTATGACAGACAAATTGAGGAAAAAAAATCCAGAAAATCACATTGTAGGATTTTTAATGAATTTATTTGCAAATTATGGTGGAAAATAAGTATTTGGTCACCTACAAACAAGCAAGATGTCTGGCTCTCACAGACCTGTAACTTCTTCTTTAAGAGGCTCCTCTGTCCTCCACTCGTTACCTGTATTAATGGCACCTGTTTGAACTTGTTATCAGTATAAAAGACACCTGTCCACAACCTCATGATCACAAGAACGGTGAGCAAAAATCCCAGAACCACACGGTGGGACCTAGTGAATGACCTGCAGAGAGCTGGGACCAAAGTAACAAAGCCTACCATCAGTAACACACTACGCCGCCAGGGACTCATATCCTGCAGTGCCAGACGTGTCCCCCTGCTTAAGCCAGTACATGTCCAGGCCCGTCTGAAGTTTGCTAGAGTGCATTTGGATGATCCAGAAGAGGATTGGGAGAATGTCATATGTTCAGATGAAACCAAATTAGAACTTTTTGGTAAAAACTCAACTCGTCGTGTTTGGAGGACAAAGAATGCTGAGTTGCATCCAAAGAACACCATACCTACTGTGAAGCATGGGGGTGGAAACATCATGCTTTGGGGCTGTTTTTCTGCAAAGGGACCAGGACGACTGATCCGTGTAAAGGAAAGAATGAATGGGGCCATGTATCGTGAGATTTTGAGTGAAAACCTCCTTCCATCAGCAAGGGCATTGAAGATGAAACGTGGCTGGGTCTTTCAGCATGACAATGATCCCAAACACACCGCCCGGGCAACGAAGGAGTGGCTTCGTAAGAAGCATTTCAAGGTCCTGGAGTGGCCTAGCCAGTCTCCAGATCTCAACCCCATAGAAAATCTTTGGAGGGAGTTGAAAGTCTGTGTTGCCCTGCGACAGCCCCAAAACATCACTGCTCTAGAGGAGATCTGCATGGAGGAATGGGCCAAAATACCAGCAACAGTGTGTGAAAACCTTGTGAAGACTTACAGAAAACGTTTGACCTGTGTCATTGCCAACAAAGGGTATATAACAAAGTATTGAGAAACTTTTGTTATTGACCAAATACTTATTTTCCACCATAATTTGCAAATAAATTCATTAAAAATCCTACAATGTGATTTCCTGGATTTTTTTTTCTCATTTTGTCTGTCATAGTTGACGTGTACCTATGATGAAAATTACAGGCCTCTCATCTTTTTAAGTGGGAGAACTTGCATAATTGGTGGCTGACTAAATACTTTTTCTCCCCACTGTAGGTAGAGTTATTTAAGTGACTATGCATAGATAATAAACAGAGAGTAGCAGCAGTGTAAAAGGGGGGGGGGCAATGCAAATAGTCTGGGTAGCCATTTCATTAGATGTTCAGGAGTCTTATGGCTTGGTGGTAGAAGCTGTTTAGAATCCTCTTGGACCTAGACTTGGTGCCTTCCTCTGACACCGCCTGGTATAGAGGTCCTGGATGGCAGGAAGCTTGGCCCCAGTGATATACTGGGCCGTACGCACTACCCTCTGTAGTGCCTTGCGGTCAGAGGCCGAGCAGTTGCCGTACCAGGCAGTGATGCAACCAGTCAGGATGCTCTCAATTGTGCAGCTGTAGAACCTTTTGAGGATCTGAGGACCCATGCCAAATCTTTTCAGTCTCCTGAGGAGGAATAGATTTTGTTGTGCCCTCTTCACGACTGTCTTGGTGTGCTTGGACCATGTTAGTTTGTTGGTGGACACCAAGGAAATTGAAGCTCTCAACCTGTTCCACTACAGCCCCGTCGATGAGAATGGGGGCGTGCTCAGTCCTCTTCTATTTCCTGTAGTCCACAATCATCTCCTTTGTCTTGATCACGTTGAGGGAGAGGTTGTTATCCTGGCACCACACGGCCAGGTCTCTGACCTCCTCCCTATAGGCTGTCTCGTCGTTGTCGGTGATCAGGCCTACCACTGTTGTGTCATCGGCAAACTTAAAGATGGTGTTGGAGTCGTGCCTGGCCATGCAGTCATGAGTGAACAGGGAGTACAGGAGGGGACTGAGCACCCACCCCTGAGGGGCCCCCATGTTGAGGATCAGCGTGGCGGATGTGTTGTTACCTACCCTTACCACCTGGGGGATGGCCCGTCAGGAAGTCCAGCATCCAGTTGCAGAGGGAGGTGTTTAGTCCCAGGATCCTTAGCTTAGTGGAGCTTTGAGGGCACTATGGTGTTGACCGCTGAGCTGTAGTCAATGAATAGCATTCTTACGTAGGTGTTCCTTTTGTCCAGATGTGAAAGGGCAGTGTGGAGCACAATAGAGATTGCATAATCTGTGGATCTGTTGGGGCGGTATGCAAATTGGAGTGGGGCTAGGGTTTCTGGGATGATGGTGTTGATGTGAGTCTGTAATACCAACATGTTTCAAGCAGACCACGATAGTCCCTGTGCCCAAGAACACTAAGGTAACATGCCTAAATGACTACCGACCCGTAGCACTCACGTCTGTAGCCATGAAGTGCATTGAAAGGCACATCAACACCATTATCCCAGAAACCGTAGACCCACTAAATTTGCATACCACCAACAGATCTCTTATATATATATATATAGATATATATTTTTTGGTATTCTTTCTTAACGGCATTGTTGGTTAAGGGCTTGTAAGTAAGCGTTTCACTGTAAGGTCTACACCTGTTGTGTTCGGCGCATGTAACAAACAACATTTGATTTGATTTAAGCGTCATCCCAGAGAGCTCAGCTAGTTCCCTACTGAACACCCCTAACCTTCTACTAGACTTGCATGCCATGGAACAGTAATGCACAGGCTCTTCCTCAATTCCTCAAAACCTATTGGAAAAGGTCAGAGGGGATGGAGTGTTGACCTTTTCCAGTACTGTTGAGAAGGAGGCCAGGAGATTGGAGAGGTATTGTGGAAAGACAAATTGAGATGGAGCCACAGTATTTGAAATGGATGCAGGCCTCAGAAGGTAGACAAATTGTTATACCTCACTTCACCACTAGATGGCAACAACAGTCTAATGAAATATCATGCAGCCGTACAAACTGGCTGGAAAACTACAGTAAAAAACCCATGCCACTACAGAAAACTGTGCACAATAAAAAAGGAATGCCTGATAATAAAATCCCACAATAAATGTCGTTTGAAATGCACCTCAAGACATCACCATAAAGTATTAGACATCACAAAGCCAAATAAATACATCAAACTTTCACAGAATCCAAAACCTTTTATTAGAACAACACAGCAGATATAAAGGCCTATTGCAATCACACTGTCACCACTGGACGTGTGCTTCAACAACAAACAATATGCACTTCCCAAAAGAAAAACTAAACACAAAAATAAAGAAATTAAATTTAAAATAAATAAAACAAAAACAGCCGTTTTCCTTTGTTTTTTCTGTTGAACTGTCACAATGAAACGAAGGCCTCGTAACTCTGGGCTGAAGATTGATAAGTTAAGAAATCTATAGTCTCAACACAGAGCATTAAGGACCTAGCCTGGTCCCAGATCTCTTTGTGCCATCTAGCCAACTCCTATGGTCACAGTCTGACAATGAGTTGGCAAGATAGCACAAACAGATCTGGGACCAGGCTATCAAGGACCCAAACCCAAGAGAAGGACAGAAGGGGGAAAATCTCCTTCCTCCTAAAAGAGTCAAGAGTGGAAACTGCCTCCCTGATTATGTTTATATAAGCTTTTTAACTCCAATAGAGGATCAAATGAAGCACTCCATATAACTCTATGTGTTGTCGAGGAGTTGTGATCTGACACCACCGTCTGGTCTAGCCTAGTTGCCAGACCTGTAGAGGCTTAAGCAAACTTCTGACTTTCAATTTCATGGCATTGGTTGGCTAAAGCACATACTGACCTGGCAACCAAGCTAGGTTCTCTAGTGAAACTGAGATCAAGGTCTCAAATGCACCGCATGTATATCTTCACAACGAATACATGTCTGTTAGTGTTATAGCTTGAGCGACAGGTACAGAAGCAGTTAGACTGAGCGGGTGTGTGGCGGATGAATCTGAAGTGGAGAGAGAAGGCTCTCAGCCTCAGCACAGCTATGCACCGTGGCATAGATGCATGTCTAGAAAGTAGATCTGATACACATTAACTAAGGGCTCAATTCAATACATATCGCCGAAGTTCACATCCCATTGAGCCGACATATGCAGCGTTTACCACGAATGCAGTCTCCGCCAACGCGGGAAGATTGCTTTTAAATTTCAAATCGCGCTATAGCGCCGAACTTCGGCAATGGATTGAATCGAGCCCTAATACACAAAGCTCCAAACAGATACCTAGAGCCTCACCGTAGAAACAGATACCCAGAGCCTCACCGTAGAAACAGGACAGTGATTGTGACGCCCCTCTAAGTCAATCTGGTATTACATGTTTCAATCTTTTCAATCACATACACACCCTTTAAAAGAGAATAGAAAACCTCCCAAAAAACAGACAATCGCAGCGGTTGTGGAGAAAGAAAGAACAAATGAACTTAAAGCCTGTGGTGATGAATATTTAACTAAATAATAGCATACAAAATAATAATCAAACACATTTTGAGATGCATTTTCTGTTCTGAAATATTGATCTGTTTTTATATCCGGGTCCCAAATGGCACCCTATTCCCTCCCAAATGGCACCCTATTCCCTATATAGTGCACTACCTGGTCAAAAGTAGTGCACTATATAGGGAATAGGGTACCATTTGGGACTTAACCTTAAAGTCAATGAATCACACAATTCACACAAAACGTAGTACAAAGTCACTTTATGCCAGACCATCAAAAAAAAAGTCTAGCCTCACTTGGTAAGGGGATAGACACTGGCTTCTCACTGATGATGTTGGTTTCACTTAGGGTTCGAGAAACTAAAATGCATCAGAAACGGCACCCTAATTCCCTATATTGTGTACTACGTTTGACCTATGCTCGGCTCTGGTCAAAAGTAGTGCACTATATAGGGAATAGGGTGCCATTTGGAATGCACCCTGACGTTGGTTTCTAATGTTAGGAAGGAAGGGTCATGTTGACTGTTGGGATGACGCACTAGATGTCACGGTCTAACGGAATGAGACAAAGTAGCTAGACGTCAAGATATACACGGGCTGTGTCTGTCCCAAATGGCACCCTATTCCCCATGTAGTGCACTACTTTTGAAAAGAATATGAACAGACTTCCGCACCTGATTTGTCAACTGGGGCTCTACTTCAGCCAATCACGGGTCGTATTTCCACCCTAGGGTTTAACCCTTGTAGCGCCGGGGAGATTGCCGACCCGCCTCCCTCGTTATGAAGTTGATCTCCCTCTCCCCTTCACACGTCTCAACTCTTTGTGCGATAGCTCCCTTCAACAGTGTGTGGTTCTCCTATATTCACCCCTTAATTCCCCCCTCTGGTCAAATGACTGGTTTATACATAATGGTGGTTTCTTGGTTGTTGCCACATCATCTTTACAGATTTTTTTTCTTCAATATCTCGTAATTTATCTTATTACATTTTTTCTTATTTTTATTTTTTTTAATGATATATATTTAATAAAAATCTATATAACCCCAATTTAGAAATCTTATATACATGAAAAACGTTGAAAAGCGGCTAGCCTCCCCAACCCCCACTCCATGCCCACCCTTTTTTTTTTTTGTAATGTTTTCCTTCCTTCCACTACTATGGTATTAAGAAACCCCCACCACCATGGCATTAAGAAACCCCCACCATTTAATTGTTTTGTTGCTTTGCACCGTGAGCACGTTTAGAATTATGATAATCATAACAACCATGATCACGTCAACAGATTACTCAAAATTCACACTACTTCTTTTTTTGAGGGGGGGGGGACCAGTCTCAAAAATGTCAAAAACCCCTTGATGCAGTTAATCAAAACAAGATGGAGAGAGGAGAAAAACAAATGAGACGTAGGTCATTTTTTCCAACTGAAAAGAAAACCTTGTCTTTTTTTTTCATGTGTCCTCTAAGGGGTATCCTGTACAAAGAGAGACGGGTCGCTACGGGGGAGTCAGTGTTTGTGTCTCCAGTGTGTGTGTGTGTGTGTGTGTATATGAGCGTTCATCAGTCTCCCGTGTCTGTGTGTGTGTGTGTGTGTGTGTGTGTGTGTATCTCCCCCTGGTGGTGTGTCGGCGTGGCGTGCAGGAGCTTCACAGGGCATTGTCCACCTCACATCCCGCCCCGGCCGCATAGCGAAACGCCTGCAGGTTGGACACGCCGTGGAAATGGACGAACGCTCCCGCCACCACCAGGACGTGGAACAACTGATGAGAGTGGAACTAGAGACAGAGAGAGAGAGACAGAGAGACAGAGAGACAGAGAGAGAGAGAGAGAGAGAGAGAGAGAGAGAGAGAGAGAGAGAGAGAGAGAGAGAGAGAGAGAGAGAGAGAGAGAGAGAGAGAGAGAGAGAGAGAGAGAGAGAGAGAGAGAGAGAGAGAGATGATCAGTGAAGATTTCAGTTAGTTCTGATTTAGCCTCTGCTATGGTTGCTAGGTCACGGAGAGGCCTACATTAGTGTAACCGGAGTACCTGCCTGCGTGTGCCAAGTCAACTCCTTCACTCATTGTCATGTTTAGCTTGACAAGGACAGCCATGGAGTCGACAAGGGAACAAGCAGGACCAGGTTAACATTAATGTGCTCTGAGGATCAGAGATGGCGTCACTAAAATAGCCCATAGCTCCATGTACATAAAGATGGTCCACACAGTCAGCCGTACATCCAGGTGTGCCCCTAAGACACAGGAAGCATTAGTCCAGGGTTTCCCAAAACGCAATCCTCAGGACCCCAAGGGTGGGCACATTTTGGTTTTTGCCCTAGCACTACACAGCTGATTCAAATCACCAACTCATCATTAAGCTTTGATCATTTGAATCAGCTGTGTAATGTTAGGGCAAAAACCAAAACGTGCAGCCCTTGGGGTCCCGAGGACAGAGTTTGGGAAACGCTGCATTAGTCTGAATGAGGACATTTCAAGAAGAGAACCGTGATTGAGGAATAACTGTCAGGATTCCACACATTCCCAAAAGAGGGATTAGGGGAGGAGGCATTCTGTTATGTCTTCCTTCACATCCATGAAAACACCTGGAGCAGACTACAGAGGGTGTGTGTGTGTGTGTGTGTGTGTGTGTGTGTAAGGAGTTGGTGTAGACCAAATACCTGCCACACTACATTGCCCATCTAACTCAGTGATGTAACATGATGGCCCTTTTTCCCAGTCCTCTCCTCCTTTCTACGTGGGTAACACAGGGTTCATGTTGGGGCTGACTATCAACCATCTCAAGGACAGATGTAGAGAATGTGAGGTAATAATCCCCCCCCACAGTACGGTCCTAAAGCACTGTAACACACTGTTCCGGAGTGGGTAATAACCACCCACCCACTACACAGCCCGTGTCCCAAATGGTACCCTATTCCCTATGGAACTGCCAAAACAAAGGTAACATTAAAGGGATGACAGATACAAAGCAGGTGCTTCCACGCAGGTGTGGTTCCTGAGTTCATTAAGAAATTAAAACATCCCATCATGCTTAGGGTCATGTAGAAAAATGCCCAGTTGCCCATTATTTTGGCTACCATGGCTAGAAGAAGAGATCTCAGTGACTTTGAAAGAGGAGTCTCAAATGAGCATATGGGGTTTAAAGGGTGTGTGTGTGTGTGTGTCTCAGTCACCAGATCTCAACCCAATTGAACATTTACGGTAGATTCTGGAGCGGCGCCTGAGACAGCGTTTTCCACCACCATCAACAAAACACCAAATGATGGAATGACTGGTGGAAGAATGGTTTCACATCCCTCCAATATAGTTCCAGACACTTGTAGAATCTATGCCAAGGTGCATGGAAGCTGTTCTGGCTGGTGGTGGCCCAACGCCCTATTAAGACACTTTATGGTTCCTTTATTTAGGCAGTTACCTGTAGTACACTACTTTCCCCCTAGAGGTGCTGGTGAAAAGTAGTGCACTACATAGGGATTAGGGTGCCATTTTTGGTGAAAAGTAGTGCACTACATAGTGATTAGGGTGCCATTTTTGGTGAAAAGTAGTGCACTACATAGGGATTAGGGTGCCATTTGAGACGCAGCCTAAAGTACACATACTGTTCCAGAGAGGGTATTAAAGCCACCGTCCAGCTGAGGACCAGAGAAGGGGGGAGAGGGGCAGCGAGGCCCAGCCTGACGGCACTGATCTGAGCTAGCTCTCCCAGGCCTGTCCCCTCTCCAGCTGGGTGCTAATGGAGGGGAACGGCAGGGCAGGGGACAAGACACGGGGTGTGAGAGAGAGAGAGAGAGAGAGAGAGAGAGAGAGAGAGAGAGAGACAGAGAGAGACAGAGAGAGACAGAGAGAGAGACAGAGAGAGAGACAGAGAGAGAGACAGAGAGAGAGACAGAGAGAGAGACAGAGAGAGAGACAGAGAGAGAGACAGAGAGAGAGACAGAGAGAGAGACAGAGAGAGACAGAGAGAGAGACAGAGAGAGAGACAGAGAGAGAGACAGAGAGAGAGACAGAGAGACAGAGAGACAGAGAGACAGAGAGAGAGAGAGACAGAGAGAGAGAGAGACAGAGAGACAGAGAGACAGAGAGACAGAGAGACAGAGAGACAGAGAGACAGAGAGACAGAGAGACAGAGAGACAGAGAGACAGAGAGACAGAGAGACAGAGAGACAGAGAGACAGAGAGACAGAGACAGAGACAGAGACAGAGACAGAGACAGAGACAGAGACAGAGACAGAGACAGAGACAGAGACAGAGACAGAGAGACAGAGAGACAGAGAGACAGAGAGACAGAGACAGAGACAGAGACAGAGACAGAGACAGAGACAGAGACAGAGACAGAGACAGAGACAGAGACAGAGACAGAGACAGAGACAGAGACAGAGACAGAGACAGAGACGAGAGACAGAGAGACAGAGAGACAGAGAGACAGAGAGACAGAGAGACAGAGAGACAGAGAGACAGAGAGACAGAGAGACAGAGAGACAGAGAGACAGAGAGACAGAGAGACAGAGAGACAGAGAGACAGAGACAGAGAGAGAGAGAGAGAGAGAGAGAGAGAGAGAGAGAGGTTGCCCAATCTCTGTTTCCTCCAACCCAAAACAAACACACACATCTGGGATCAATCAGCCCACATAAAATAGCCAAAGACCTATATTTAACTCCACTGTGTGTGTGTGTGAGTTCCTGCATGCAGTCCCCATTGGTGTGTCCAAGCCCAGAGGTCCTCTACTTCTACCCACCCAGATGTCACATTTCCCTGGGAAGAACCTCTCTGGGATCCGTGCTGCGTAGATGCAGGCTCCAGAGATGTAGAGAGTAGCCATGAGGAGGAGCCAGCCCATCTGACCCATAGTAGTGGCTCTCGGCAAGCCCTCGGTGATGACAAAGTGCAGGGTGGGAACCACACCGCTCAGACCCAGACCTACAAACACTCCTGGGGACAGACAGACAGACAGGGGTTAATACAGAAGACAGCTACAGACCAAAACAGAATGACAGAAACCAACACCTGAGACAGAGAGACATGCGTGTAGAAACATCGTCCCAAAGCGTCCTCTGGAGAGACAGCCAGGGGCTTGTACACACCTGAGTGGTTACACCTGACACCTCACTCTACTCACACTGAGCTCTTTCTGTTTATTTCACTGATATTACATAAGGCCTCGCTACACATGACTGTCCACTGTTCCCAGAGAGAGCGAGAGGAAGGAAGGAAAGAAATGAGGGGAGGGGAGGGGAGGGGAGCAGGGGGGGAAGACTGCCAGTCTGAGGCCAGATAACCTCTGGGGGCAGCCTGGCACGTGGAAGGGAGAGGAGGAGGAGATCCCAGTCTTGATAAAAACTAAAATTATTAGATTACAAAACAAAAGCACACATAAACACACACACACGGTGACTGACCTGCTCTGACGCCGCGGTACTGTGGCTTAGCGAAGAAGTCACACTGCGAGACAACGATGGCAGAGACTCCTAGTATACAGACGACTACCAGGTAGATCAGCCTGGGGTTGGGAGAGCAGTAGAACGAGTAGTAGAGCCAGGGGACAAAGGAGCCCATGATCAGGAAGGCTATGCCTGAGTAGTCCAGTCTGGAGAGAGAGAGAGACAGATGAATGACCTGGACGAAAGAAATACATTGTTAATCAATCATTCCTTTTCCAAAGTACGCTTAGGCAATATGTACATTGTTACGTCATACCAATAAAGCAATTTGAAACTGATATATTTCGTTTTATTGACAGAGAGAGAGAGGGTTTTTTTTTATTTATTTTTATTGAACCTTTATTTAACTAGGCAAGTCAGTTAAGAACAAATTCTTATTTACAATGACGGCCTACACCGGCCAAACCCGGACGACGCTGGGACAATTGTGCGCAACCCTATGGGACTCCCAATCACGGCCGGTTGTGATACAGACTGGAATCGAACCAGGGGGTCTGTAGTGACGCCTCAAGCACTGAGATGCAGCGCCTTAGACCGCTGCGCCACTCGGGAGCCCGAGGTTAGACCGATGACGAAATATCTGCTCCATCGAATGCTTCAACCAATAGAAACAACGGAATAGTCCCAAAAATGCAAACTCAAGACAAATCAAGTGTACCCCGAATAGGCCCAATGAAAGTATTTGACACTGGTTCTGCTATCAACACACGTGGTGCAGTCTGGAGTCAGGTACAGTGAGGGAAAAAAGTATTTGATCCCCTGCTGATTTTGTACGGAAAAACGCATGTCAAAAATGTTATAAATTGATTTGCATTTTAATGAGGGAAATAAGTATTTGACCCCTCTGCAAAACATGACTTAGTACTTGGTGGCAAAACCCTTGTTGGCAATCACAGAGGTCAGATGTTTCTTGTAGTTGGCCACCAGGTTTGCACACATCTCAGGAGGGATTTTGTCCCACTCTTCTCCAAGTCATTAAGGTTTCGAGCCTGACGTTTGGCAACTTGAACCTTCAGCTCCCTCCACAGATTTTCTATGGGATTAAGGTCTGGAGACTGGCTAGGCCACTACAGGACCTTAATGTGCTTCTTCTTGAGCCACTCCTTTGTTGCCTTGGCCGTGTGTTTTGGGTCATTGTCATGCTGGAATACCCATCCACGACCCATTTTCAATGCCCTGGCTGAGGGAAGGAGGTTCTCACCCAAGATTTGACGGTACATGGCCCCGTCCATCGTCCCTTTGATGCGGTGAAGTTGTCCTGTCCCCTTAGCAGAAAAACACCCCCAAAGCATAATGTTTCCACCTCCATGTTTGACGGTGGGGATGGTGTTCTTGGGGGCAGCATTCCTCCTCCTTCAAACACGCGAGCTGAGTTGATGCCAAAGAGCTCGATTTTGGTCTCATCTGACCACAACACTTTCACCCAGTTCTCCTCTGAATCATTCAGATGTTCATTGGCAAACTTCAGACGGCCCTGTATATGTGCTTTCTTGAGCAGGGGGACCTTGCGGGCGCTGCAGGATTTCAGTCCTTCACAGCGTAGTGTGTTACCAATTGTTTTCTTGGTGACTATGGTCCCAGCTGCCTTGAGATCATTGACAAGATCCTCCCGTGTAGTTCTGGGCTGATTCCTCACCGTTCTCATGATCATTGCAACTCCACGAGGTGAGATCTTGCATGGAGCCCCAGGCCGAGGGAGATTGACCGTTCTTTTGTGTTTCTTCCATTTGCGAATAATCGCACCAACTGTTGTCACCTTCTCACCAAGCTGCTTGGCGATGGTCTTGTTGCCCATTCCAGCCTTGTGTAGGTCTACAATCTTGTCCCTGACATCATTGGAGAGCTCTTTGGTCTTGGCCATGGTGGAGAGTTTGGAATCTGATTGATTGATTGCTTCTGTGGACAGGTGTCGTTTATACAGGTAACAAACTGAGATTAGGAGCACTCCCTTTAAGAGTGTGCTCCTAATCTCAGCTCGCTACCTGTATAAAAGACACCTGGGAGCCAGAAATCTTTCTGATTGAGAGGGGGTCAAATACTTATTTCCCTCATTAAAACGCAAATCAATTTATAACATTTTTTTGGACATGCGTTTTTCTGGATTTTTTTGTTGTTATTCTGTCTCTCACTGTTCAAATAAATCTACCATTAAAATTATAGACTGATCATGTCTTTGTCAGTGGGGCAAACGTACAAAATCAGCAGGGGATCAAATACTTTTTTCCCCCTCACTGTATATGCAAGGAAAATATAACCATGGTCTTACTTGGAGAATACGCGCGAGACGCCCTCGGAGTGGCAGTAGACGGTGTGGAAGAGCCAGGAGAAGGAGAGACACAGGATGGCTCCGATGAAGAAGATACCGATCACTATCTTCTCCTGGAACGGGGCAGCAAAGTACATGTTGGAGCGGAACATATACATGATGCCCAGGCACAGGAAGAACAGACAGCCTGGAGGAAGGAGAGAGAGAGAGAGAGGGAGGGAGGGAGGGAGGGAGGGGGGAGAGAGAGAGAGAGAGAGGGAGAGAGAGAGGGAGGGGGAGATGAGATGGAGAGGGAGAAATAAATATTATTAATATTTCATCATTTAAAATGAACCCATCGATTAGTCATTAGAAACAATACGTTTCAGTATGTGATTCTACTACTATTCAAAATCTCTTGGAAAAACTCTTGAAGAGGGAGATGGGGAGAGAAATACTCATGTATTATTTATTTTAAGTGCTCATGCTCAATCGCTCATTAGAAACAATATGTAGCAGTTACAGCACATCATTCTAATGATAAAATAATTAATTTAAAATGATGAATGCGAGAGAGCGAGAGGTCTGTCTGAGCTCTCAGCTGTATACACGCTGAATCATACTGATCATATGGGCTCCTGTTCAAAGGTATGACCCAGCTAGCTCAGCTTTACTGAGTTTGGTCAAATATACTATAGATTTATAAAAAATGTCTGATTTATATTCTAACTTGTAGTCTCGCTTGCCAGTGGCTGTGGGAAGAGACTAAATCATCTGAGTTGTGATACCAGAAGTGTACACTAGGGAACAGTGGTGGGTAGAGAACACACTGTTTGTGTATGCACATGACATGTGTGGTGGGTGTGTCCCCTTGATTCAGTCAAGCTGAGTCACAATGTGTGCATCAGTCCTCTAAAGTCAGAGGGGGGTGTGTCCTCTAGTCCAGGGTTTCTCAAACTGGGTCCCGGGGCCCCCTCTGGGTGCACCTTTTGGTGTTCACCCTAGAATTACACAGCTGATTCAAATAACCAACTCATCAAGAATTTGTTATTTGAATCAGCTGTGTGGTGCTAGAGCAAAATCCAAAAGGTGCACCCAGGGGGGGCCCCGGGACCCAGTTTGAGAAACTCTGCTGTAGAGTCAGTAGACTGAGTCACACTATGCAGCAGATTCACCAGAAGGACACAAACACAGTGAGTTACTTCACTCTGCTAGAGAGAGGACCATAGTCATGTTGCCAGGCTGCCAGGCCAGCAGCACCAGACTGTGACTGACTGACTGGCTGACTGGGACTGGCTGACTGGGACTGGCTGACTGGGACTGGCTGACTGGGACTGGCTGGCTGGGACTGGCTGGCTGGGACTGGCTGGCTGGGACTGGCTGGCTGGGACTGGCTGACTGGGACTGGCTGACTGGGACTGGCTGACTGGGACTGGCTGACTGGGACTGGCTGGCTGGGACTGGCTGGCTGGGACTGGCTGGCTGGGACTGGTTGACTGGGACTGGCTGACTGGGACTGGCTGACTGGGACTGGCTGACTGGGACTGGCTGGCTGGGACTGGTTGACTGGGACTGGCTGACTGGGACTGGCTGACTGGGACTGGCTGGCTGGGACTGGTTGACTGGGACTGGCTGACTGGGACTGGCTGACTGGGACTGGCTGACTGGGACTGGCTGGCTGGGACTGGCTGACTGTGACCTCAGTGTGTAGACCTGTGTCATAACACCACAACAAGAGGACCGTGGGCTTCTTTCTGCTTTCAGACAACTGTGTGCTACATCCGTCTGCGGTTGTGCTGGCTGGAGTTTCTCCTGACTAATGTGATCTGTGTCACACAGTCTCATCAGCCTGCTTTCAGATGACTCTCTCTCTCTGCCTCATATCTGTGTTTATTTAGTATCTAATGACTCAGACCTGGAGGTTTTCCTGACTGTGACATGACCAGGGAAAAACTCTGGGCCCAAGAATGTTCTAGACCTAAAGAGGCTTTCCTGGTCAAATCCCAAGGTCAGGTAGAGCCTCCTGACCCGTAGCTACGGTGACATGTTTGATGGGGTGTTGTTGTGTGTGTTATTTGTTCTGTTTGATGCTCACCAGGACAGGAACCCTAACCCAGTTAAATGGTCTAACCCTAACCCAGTTAAATGGTCTAACCCTAACCCAGTTAAATGGTCTAACCCTAACCCAGTTAAATGGTCTAACCCTAACCCAGCTAAATGGTCTAACCCTAACCCAGCTAAATGGTCTAACCCTAACCCAGTTAAATGGGTCTAACCCTAACCCAGCTAAATGGTCTAACCCTAACCCAGCTAAATGGTCTGACCCTAACCCTGTTAAATGGGTCTAACCCTAACCCAGTTAAATGGGTCTAACCCTAACCCAGTTAAATGGGTCTAACCCTAACCCAGTTAAATGGGTCTAACCCTAACCCAGTTAAATGGTCTAACCCTAACCCAGTTAAATGGGTCTAACCCTAACCCAGTTAAATGGGTCTAACCCTAACCCAGTTAAATGGGTCTAACCCTAACCCAGTTAAATGGGTCTAACCCTAACCCAGTTAAATGGGTCTAACCCTAACCCAGTTAAATGGTCTAACCCTAACCCAGTTAAATGGGTCTAACCCTAACCCAGTTAAATGGGTCTAACCCTAACCCAGTTAAATGGTCTAACCCTAACCCAGTTAAATGGGTCTAACCCTAACCCAGTTAAATGGGTCTAACCCTAACCCAGTTAAATGGTCTAACCCTAACCCAGTTAAATGGGTCTAACCCTAACCCAGTTAAATGGTCTAACCCTAACCCAGTTAAATGGTCTAACCCTAACCCAGTTAAATGGTCTAACCCTAACCCAGTTAAATGGTCTAACCCTAACCCAGTTAAATGGTCTAACCCTAACCCAGTTAAATGGGTCTAACCCTAACCCAGTTAAATGGTCTAACCCTAACCCAGTTAAATGGGTCTAACCCTAACCCAGTTAAATGGGTCTAACCCTAACCCAGTTAAATGGTCTAACCCTAACCCAGTTAAATGGTCTAACCCTAACCCAGTTAAAGGGTCTAACCCTAACCCAGTTAAAGGGTCTAACCCTAACCCAGTTAAATGGGTCTAACCCTAACCCAGTTAAATGGGTCTAACCCTAACCCAGTTAAATGGGTCTAACCCTAACCCAGTTAAATGGGTCTAACCCTAACCCAGTTAAATGGGTCTAACCCCTAACCCAGTTAAATGGGTCTAACCCTAACCCAGTTAAATGGTCTAACCCTAACCCAGTTAAATGGTCTGACCCTAACCCAGTTAAATGGGTCTAACCCTAACCCAGTTAAATGGGTCTAACCCTAACCCAGTTAAATGGGTCTAACCCTAACCCAGTTAAATGGGTCTAACCCTAACCCAGTTAAATGGGTCTAACCCTAACCCAGTTAAATGGGTCTAACCCTAACCCAGTTAAATGGGTCTAACCCTAACCCAGTTAAATGGGTCTAACCCTAACCCAGTTAAATGGGTCTAACCCTAACCCAGTTAAATGGGTCTAACCCTAACCCAGTTAAATGGGTCTAACCCTAACCCAGTTAAATGGGTCTAACCCTAACCCAGTTAAATGGTCTAACCCTAACCCAGTTAAATGGTCTAACCCTAACCCAGTTAAATGGTCTAACCCTAACCCAGTTAAATGGGTCTAACCCTAACCCAGTTAAATGGTCTAACCCTAACCCAGTTAAATGGTCTAACCCTAACCCAGTTAAAGGGTCTAACCCTAACCCAGTTAAAGGGTCTAACCCTAACCCAGTTAAATGGGTCTAACCCTAACCCAGTTAAATGGGTCTAACCCTAACCCAGTTAAAGGGTCTAACCCTAACCCAGTTAAATGGTCTAACCCTAACCCAGTTAAATGGGTCTAACCCTAACCCAGTTAAATGGGTCTAACCCTAACCCAGTTAAATGGGTCTAACCCTAACCCAGTTAAATGGGTCTAACCCTAACCCAGTTAAATGGGTCTAACCCTAACCCAGTTAAATGGGTCTAACCCTAACCCAGTTAAATGGGTCTAACCTAACCCAGTTAAATGGTCTAACCCTAACCCAGTTAAATGGTCTGACCCTAACCCAGTTAAATGGGTCTAACCCTAACCCAGTTAAATGGGTCTAACCCTAACCCAGTTAAATGGGTCTAACCCTAACCCAGTTAAATGGGTCTAACCCTAACCCAGTTAAATGGGTCTAACCCTAACCCAGTTAAATGGGTCTAACCCTAACCCAGTTAAATGGTCTAACCCTAACCCAGTTAAAGGGTCTAACCCTAACCCAGTTAAAGGGTCTAACCCTAACCCAGTTAAATGGGTCTAACCCTAACCCAGTTAAATGGGTCTAACCCTAACCCAGTTAAATGGGTCTAACCCTAACCCAGTTAAATGGGTCTAACCCTAACCCAGTTAAATGGGTCTAACCCTAACCCAGTTAAATGGGTCTAACCCTAACCCAGTTAAATGGGTCTAACCCTAACCCAGTTAAATGGGTCTAACCCTAACCCAGTTAAATGGTCTAACCCTAACCCAGTTAAATGGTCTGACCCTAACCCAGTTAAATGGGTCTAACCCTAACCCAGTTAAATGGGTCTAACCCTAACCCAGTTAAATGGGTCTAACCCTAACCCAGTTAAATGGGTCTAACCCTAACCCAGTTAAATGGTCTAACCCTAACCCAGTTAAATGGTCTGACCCTAACCCAGTTAAATGGGTCTAACCCTAACCCAGTTAAATGGTCTAACCCTAACCCAGTTAAATGGTCTAACCCTAACCCAGTTAAATGGGTCTAACCCTAACCCAGTTAAATGGTCTGACCCTAACCCAGTTAAATGGTCTAACCCTAACCCAGTTAAATGGTCTAACCCTAACCCAGTCAAGTGGTCTAACCCTAACCCAGTCAAATGGTCTAACCCTAACCCAGTTAAATGGTCTAACCCTAACCCAGTTAAATGGTCTAACCCTAACCCAGTTAAATGGGTCTAACCCTAACCCAGTTAAATGAGTCTAACCCTAACCCAGTTAAATGGTCTAACCCTAACCCAGTTAAATGGGTCTAACCCTAACCCAGTTAAATGGTCTAACCCTAACCCAGCTAAATGGTCTAACCCTAACCCAGCTAAATGGGTCTAACCCTAACCCAGCTAAATGGTCTAACCCTAACCCAGCTAAATGGTCTAACCCTAACCCAGTCAAATGGGTCTAACCCTAACCCAGTTAAATGGTCTAACCCTAACCCAGCTAAATGGGTTAACCCTAACCCAGCTAAATGGGTCTAACCCTAACCCAGCTAAATGGTCTAACCCTAACCCAGTTAAATGGTCTAACCCTAACCCAGCTAAATGGTCTAACTCTAACCCAGCTAAATGGTCTAACCCTAACCCAGCTAAATGGGTCTAACCCTAACCCAGCTAAATGGTCTAACCCTAACCCAGCTAAATGGTCTAACCCTAACCCAGCTAAATGGGACTATGTGAACATTCAGTTCTCCGTTTACTCAGAGGCCCTGTCCTTATTTAATGCCCAACACATCTGCGCTGGAGCGGAAGAGAGTCTGTGTGTATGTATGTGTGTGTAGTCTGTGTGTATGTATGTGTGTGTGTAGTCTGAGTGTGTGTGTGTGTGTATAGACGGTGTATGTGCGCGTGGTTTGCCCTGTGCTCTCATATTGTATCATTTCTGCACGTGTGAGCAGGGAGCAGATCTCATGTTAGTCTGTCTGTGTTCTGGCCGGTCCTTAGTCTGACTCAGACAGTGTGTGTGTGTGAAAGTAGCAGAGGGCTAGAGCAGAGAGTGGGGAACGTTAACTCCATTACTGGTGATTAGGGCAGGACGTTATGACATGGCAGATTAATGACACACAAGGACAAACAGATAGTAGTAAACACTGTGTTTATCCTCTGTGTGGGTGGCTCAGCTGTGGCCTGCTAATTATCTCTCTCTCACCCCCCTCTCTGATCATCTACTACACCCCCCCCCGCTCCTCTACTACACCCCCCCCCCGCTCCTCTACTACACCCCCCTCTGCTCCTCTACTACCCCCCCTCTGCTCCTCTACTACACCCCCCTGCTCCTCTACTACACCCCCCTGCTCCTCTATTACACCCCCCTGCTCCTCTACTACACCCCCCTGCTCCTCTACTACACCCCCCTCTGCTCCTCTACTACACCCCCCTCTGCCCTCTACTACACCCCCCCCTCTGCTCCTCTACTACACCCCCCGCTCCTCTACTACCCCCCCGCTCCTCTACTACACCCCCCTGCTCCTCTACTACACCCCCCTCTGCTCCTCTACTACAACCCCCCCTCTGCTCCTCTACTACACCCCCCTCTGCACCTCTACTACACCCACCTCTGCTCCTCTACTACACCCCCCTCTGCACCTCTACTACACCCCCCTCTGCTCCTCTACTACACCCCCCTCTGCTCCTCTACTACACCCCCCTGCTCCTCTACTACACCCCCCTCTGCTCCTCTACTACACCCCCCCTCTGCTCCTCTACTACACCCCCCTCTGCTCCTCTACTACACCCCCCCTGCTCCTCTACTACACCCCCCTGCTCCTCTACTACACCCCCCTCTGCTCCTCTACTACACCCCCTCTCTGCTCCTCTACTACACCCCCCTCTGCTCCTCTACTACACCCCCCCTCTGCTCCTCTACTACACCCCCCTCTGCTCCTCTACTACACCCCCCTCTGCTCCTCTACTACACCCCCCCTCTGCTCCTCTACTACACCCCCCCGCTGCTCCTCTACTACACCCCCCCGCTCCTCTACTACACCCCCCTCTGCTCCTCTACTACACCCCCCTCTGCTCCTCTACTACACCCCCCGCTCCTCTACTACACCCCCCCTCTGCTCCTCTACTACACCCCCCCTCTGCTCCTCTACTACACCCCCCCTGCTCCTCTACTACACCCCCCCTCTGCTCCTCTACTACACCCCCCCTCTGCTCCTCTACTACACCCCCCTCTGCTCCTCTACTACACCCCCCCGCTCCTCTACTACACCCCCTCTCTGCTCCTCTACTACACCCCCCTCTGCTCCTCTACTACACCCCCGCTCCCTCTACTAGACCCCCCTCTGCTCCTCTACTAGACCCCCCTCTGCTCCTCTACTCTACCCCCTCTCTGCTCCTCTACTACACCCCCCCCTGCTCCTCTACTACACCCCCCTGCTCCTCTACTACACCCCCTGCTCCTCTACTACACCCCCCTCTGCTCCTCTACTACACCCCCCTCTGCTCCTCTACTACACCCCCCCCCCTCTGCTCCTCTACTACACCCCCCGCTGCTCCTCTACTACACCCCCCGCTCCTCTACTACACCCCCCTGCACCTCTACTACACCCCCCTGCTCCTCTACTACACCCCCCTGCACCTCTACTACACCCCCCTCTGCTCCTCTACTACACCCCCCTCTGCTCCTCTACTACACCCCCTGCTCCTCTACTACACCCCCCTGCACCTCTACTACACCCCCCCTGCTCCTCTACTACACCCCCCTGCTCCTCTACTACACCCCCTCTGCTCCTCTACTACACCCCCCGCTCCTCTACTCCACCCCCCTGCTCCTCTACTACACCCCCCCTGCTCCTCTACTCCACCCCCTGCTCCTCTACTACACCCCCCTGCTCCTCTACTACACCCCCCTGCTCCTCTACTCTACCCCCCCTCTGCTCCTCTACTACACCCCCCCCGCTCCTCTACTACACCCCCCTCTGCTCCTCTACTACACCCCCCTCTGCTCCTCTACTACACCCCCCTCTGCTCCTCTACTACACCCCCCCTCTGCTCCTCTACTACACCCCCCTGCTCCTCTACTACACCCCTCCTCTACTACACCCCCCTCTCTGTTCCTCTTTTGATGTATTTGGTGGTCCCCGGAACAGAAAAGGTTGGGAACCACTGCTCTGTGATCTAATTAGCTGTGTGTTTCTAACGGTGTAGTGTGATCTAATTAGCTGTGTGTTTCTAACAGTGTAGTGTGATCTAATTAGCTGTGTGTTTCTAACGGTGTAGTGTGATCTAATTAGCTGTGTGTTTCTAACGGTGTAGTGTGATCTAATTAGCTGTGTGTTTCTAACGGTGTAGTGTGATCCTAATTAGCTGTGTGTTTCTAACGGTGTAGTGTGATCTAATTAGCTGTGTGTTTCTAACGGTGTAGTGTGATCTAATTAGCTGTGTGTTTCTAACGGTGTAGTGTGATCTAATTAGCTGTGTGTTTCTAACGGTGTAGTGTGATCTAATTAGCTGTGTGTTTCTAACGGTGTAGTGTGATCTAATTAGCTGTGTGTTTCTAACGGTGTAGTGTGATCTAATTAGCTGTGTGTTTCTAACGGTGTAGTGTGATCTAATTAGCTGTGTGTTTCAAACGGTGTAGTATGATCTAATTAGCTGTGTGTTTCTAACGGTGTAGTGTGATCTAATTAGCTGTGTGTTTCTAACGGTGTAGTGTGATCTAATTAGCTGTGTGTTTCTAACGGTGTAGTGTGATCTAATTAGCTGTGTGTTTCAAACGGTGTAGTGTGATCTAATTAGCTGTGTGTTTCTAACGGTGTAGTGTGATCTAATTAGCTGTGTGTTTCTAACGGTGTCGTGTGATCTAATTAGCTGTGTGTTTCTAACGGTGTAGTGTGATCTAATTAGCTGTGTGTTTCTAACGGTGTAGTGTGATCTAATTAGCTGTGTGTTTCTAACGGTGTAGTGTGATCTAATTAGCTGTGTGTTTCTAACGGTGTAGTGTGATCTAATTAGCTGTGTGTTTCTAACGGTGTAGTGTGATCTAATTAGCTGTGTGTTTCTAACGGTGTAGTGTGATCTAATTAGCTGTGTGTTTCTAACGGTGTAGTGTGATCTAATTAGCTGTGTGTTTCTAACGGTGTAGTGTGATCTAATTAGCTGTGTGTTTCTAACGGTGTAGTGTGATCTAATTAGCTGTGTGTTTCTAACGGTGTAGTGTGATCTAATTAGCTGTGTGTTTCTAACGGTGTAGTGTGATCTAATTAGCTGTGTGTTTCTAACGGTGTAGTGTGATCTAATTAGCTGTGTGTTTCTAACGGTGTAGTGTGATCTAATTAGCTGTGTGTTTCTAACGGTGTAGTGTGATCTAATTAGCTGTGTGTTTCTAACGGTGTAGTGTGATCTAATTAGCTGTGTGTTTCTAACGGTGTAGTGTGATCTAATTAGCTGTGTGTTTCTAACGGTGTAGTGTGATCTAATTAGCTGTGTGTTTCTAACGGTGTAGTGTGATCTAATTAGCTGTGTGTTTCTAACGGTGTAGTGTGATCTAATTAGCTGTGTGTTTCTAACGGTGTAGTGTGATCTAATTAGCTGTGTGTTTCTAACGGTGTAGTGTGATCTAATTAGCTGTGTGTTTCTAACGGTGTAGTGTGATCTAATTAGCTGTGTGTTTCTAACGGTGTCGTGTGATCTAATTAGCTTTTAAGTCACTCAAACCAAAGTAAATGTCACCACCAAAGACATTCATTTGCTAGCTTTGTTTGAAAAATGTGTTTGAATTTAAATGCTAGCTTGGTGCGTGTCCCCTGACTCCTCTCTTACCCAGCAGGTGAGTCCAGATGTTGCCCGTCTCAGTGTGGATCCTGAAGATGCTCTTGAAGCAGGCCCTGAAGGAGGGCATGGGTGGCCGGTGTCCGTGGCGGAGATACTCATTGTCCTTCAGCCACTCAGGCAGCACGTCATGGGGAATAACACGCCACCGACCTTCCCATACCTTGGAAGAAGACACAGGGAAAGGAGTGTAAGCTGTTCATAATGTTTTCCTCTGAAGCGGGATTGAACTTGAGCTATAAATAAAATAACAGAAGGGAGGAAAAAAAGGAGACTTTTTCTTTCATGTATTTACCTTATATTTACGTTTTATGTTTAGGGTGAAGTCACATATCCAGTGTAGACGCTGGCTGGGACATAGCATAAAACAGATGAAGACATGCAGACAATTGCTTACAGTGGAGTTATTTAACCTGTGTGTAGTACCAGTGCCATTGCTGCTGACCCAGTCCAGCTGTAATCAGTTTCACTCAGAGACCCGGCCCAAACTCTCCAGTCGTTAGGTTTAGCTGACTACAGCCATTAATATAGAGACAACTCTCCAGTCGTTAGGTTTAGCTGACTACAGTCATTAATAGGTTCAGCTGACTACAGTCATTAATATAGAGACAACTCTCCAGTCGTTAGGTTTAGCTGACTACAGTCATTAATATAGAGACAACTCTTCAGTCGTTAGGTTTAGCTGACTACAGCCATTAATATAGAGACAACTCTCCAGTCGTTAGGTTTAGCTGACTACAGTCATTAATATAGAGACAACTCTCCAGTCGTTAGGTTTAGCTGACTACAGCCATTAATATAGAGACAACTCTCCAGTCGTTAGGTTTAGCTGACTACAGTCATTAATATAGAGACAACTCTCCAGTCGTTAGGTTTAGCTGACTACAGCCATTAATATAGAGACAACTCTCCAGTCGTTAGGTTTAGCTGACTACAGCCATTAATATAGAGACAACTCTCCAGTCGTTAGGTTTAGCTGACTACAGTCATTAATATAGAGACAACTCTCCAGTCGTTAGGTTTAGCTGACTACAGTCATTAATATAGAGACAACTCTCCAGTCGTTAGGTTTAGCTGACTACAGCCATTAATATAGAGACAACTCTCCAGTCGTTAGGTTTAGCTGACTACAGCCATTAATATAGAGACAACTCTCCAGTCGTTAGGTTTAGCTGACTACAGTCATTAATATAGAGACAACTCTCCAGTCGTTAGGTTTAGCTGACTACAGTCATTAATATAGAGACAACTCTCCAGTCGTTAGGTTTAGCTGACTACAGCCATTAATATAGAGACAACTCTCCAGTCGTTAGGTTTAGCTGACTACAGCCATTAATATAGAGACAACTCTCCAGTCGTTAGGTTTAGCTGACTACAGCCATTAATATAGAGACAACTCTCCAGTCGTTAGGTTTAGCTGACTACAGTCATTAATATAGAGACAACTCTCCAGTCGTTAGGTTTAGCTGACTACAGCCATTAATATAGAGACAACTCTCCAGTCGTTAGGTTTAGCTGACTACAGCCATTAATATAGAGACAACTCTCCAGTCGTTAGGTTTAGCTGACTACAGCCATTAATATAGAGACAACTCTCCAGTCGTTAGGTTTAGCTGACTACAGCCATTAATATAGAGACAACTCTCCAGTCGTTAGGTTTAGCTGACTACAGTCATTAATATAGAGACAACTCTCCAGTCGTTAGGTTTAGCTGACTACAGTCATTAATATAGAGACAACTCTCCAGTCGTTAGGTTTAGCTGACTACAGCCATTAATATAGAGACAACTCTCCAGTCGTTAGGTTTAGCTGACTACAGCCATTAATATAGAGACAACTCTCCAGTCGTTAGGTTTAGCTGACTACAGCCATTAATATAGAGACAACTCTCCAGTCGTTAGGTTTAGCTGACTACAGCCATTAATATAGAGACAACTCTCCAGTCGTTAGGTTTAGCTGACTACAGCCATTAATATAGAGACAACTCTCCAGTCGTTAGGTTTAGCTGACTACAGTCATTAATATAGAGACAACTCTCCAGTCGTTAGGTTTAGCTGACTACAGCCATTAATATAGAGACAACTCTCCAGTCGTTAGGTTTAGCTGACTACAGCCATTAATATAGAGACAACTCTCCAGTCGTTAGGTTTAGCTGACTACAGCCATTAATATAGAGACAACTCTCCAGTCGTTAGGTTTAGCTGACTACAGCCATTAATATAGAGACAACTCTCCAGTCGTTAGGTTTAGCTGACTACAGCCATTAATATAGAGACAACTCTCCAGTCGTTAGGTTTAGCTGACTACAGCCATTAATATAGAGACAACTCTCCAGTCGTTAGGTTTAGCTGACTACAGCCATTAATATAGAGACAACTCTCCAGTCGTTAGGTTTAGCTGACTACAGCCATTAAAACAGGGAGCAGGATCACTGAGGCAATTACTGTACAATCTGACGGAGTTCAACAAACACACACAGGGGAATGCACACACAGACACAAATACACACACAGGCACGCCACACACACACACACACACACACACGGACAGACACACACACGGATACACCACGGACAGACACACGAGCATGTTAAATGCACACACACACTAAATGTAAGGGTGTGCAGAGCCGTGGTCAGGTAAGTAACACTCCTGACATTAACAACATGTAGGCCTCCCCACCGCAGACCAGGGCCCACTCCTCTCTGTATCCCCATCCCTTTCTATGCCCGTCTCAATACAAGCAGACCAGGGCCCACTCCTCTCTGTATCCCCATCCCTTTCTATGCCCGTCTCAATACAAGCAGACCAGGGCCCACTCCTCTCTGTATCCCCATCCCTTTCTATGCCCGTCTCAATACAAGCAGACCAGGGCCCACTCCTCTCTGTATCCCCATCCCTTTCTATGCCCGTCTCAATACAAGCAGAAATAAATACTTTTTAAAAATGCAAGCGTGCAGCTAGGAGTAGCTGTGGTCAGGATACACTGCAGCTAGGAGTAGCTGCTGTCAGGACAGGCACTAGGAACAGAGTAGCTGCTGTCAGGACAGGCACTAGGAACAGAGTAGCTGCTGTCAGGACAGACACTAGGAACAGAGTAGCTGCTGTCAGGACAGGCACTAGGAACAGAGTAGCTGCTATCAGGACAGGCACTAGGAACAGAGTAGCTGCTGTCAGGACAGGCACTAGGAACAGAGTAGCTGCTATCAGGACAGGCACTAGGAACAGAGTAGCTGCTATCAGGACAGGCACTAGGAACAGAGTAGCTGCTATCAGGACAGACACTAGGAACAGAGTAGCTGCTGTCAGGACAGGCACTAGGAACAAAGTAGCTGCTGTCAGGACAGGCACTAGGAACAGAGTAGCTGCTATCAGGACAGGCACTAGGAACAGAGTAGCTGCTGTCAGGACAGGCATTAGGAACAGAGTAGCTGCTGTCAGGACAGGCACTAGGAACAGAGTAGCTGCTGTCAGGACAGGCACTAGGAACAGAGTAGCTGCTGTCAGGACAGACACTAGGAACAGAGTAGCTGCTGTCAGGACAGGCACTAGGAACAGAGTAGCTGCTGTCAGGACAGGCACTAGGAACAGAGTAGCTGCTGTCAGGACAGACACTAGGAACAGAGTAGCTGCTGTCAGGACAGGCACTAGGAACAGAGTAGCTGCTGTCAGGACAGGCACTAGGAACAGAGTAGCTGCTGTCAGGACAGACACTAGGAACAGAGTAGCTGCTGTCAGGACAGGCACTAGGAACAGAGTAGCTGCTGTCAGGACAGACACTAGGAACAGAGTAGCTGCTGTCAGGACAGGCACTAGGAACAGAGTAGCTGCTGTCAGGACAGGCACTAGGAACAGAGTAGCTGCTGTCAGGACAGGCACTAGGAACAGAGTAGCTGCTGTCAGGACAGGCACTAGGAACAGAGTAGCTGCTATCAGGACAGGCACAAGGAACAGAGTAGCTGCTGTCAGGACAGGCACAAGGAACAGAGTAGCTGCTGTCAGGACAGACACTAGGAACAGAGTAGCTGCTGTCAGGACAGGCACTAGGAACAGAGTAGCTGCTGTCAGTGTAGTGGTGGGTTTCACCAGGGTTGGTCCATGGTTCAAAATAAACATAACATGTCTTATAGCACCTTGCTGACCCTTTCACCACTGTGTTGGACTACTGTTCCACATGCCACCCTATTCCCTATGTAATCCCTGTGTTGGACTACTGTTCCACAGGCCACCCTATTCCTATGTAATCCCTGTGTTGGACTACTGTTCCACAGGCCACCCGATTCCCTATGTAATCCCTGTGTTGGACTACTGTTCCACAGGCCACCCGATTCCCTATGTAGGACTACTGTTCCACAGGCCACCCGATTCCCTATGTAATCCCTGTGTTGGACTACTGTTCCACAGGCCACCCGATTCCCTATGTAATCCCTGTGTTGGACTACTGTTCCACAGGCCACCCTATTCCCTATGTAATCCCTGTGTTGGACTACTGTTCCACAGGCCACCCTATTCCCTATGTAATCCCTGTGTTGGACTTCTGTTCCACAGGCCACCCTATTCCCTATGTAATCCCTGTGTTGGACTACTGTTCCACAGGCCACCCTATTCCCTATGTAATCCCTGTGTTGGACTACTGTTCCACAGGCCACCCTATTCCCTATGTAATCCCTGTGTTGGACTACTGTTCCACAGGCCACCCGATTCCCTATGTAATCCCTGTGTTGGACTACTGTTCCACAGGCTACCCTATTCCCTATGTAATCCCTGTGTTGGACTACTGTTCCACAGGCCACCCTATTCCCTATGTAATCCCTGTGTTGGACTACTGTTCCACAGGCCCCTAATTTGGAAATTGGGTAGTGCATCATCACTTTTTCTCTTGTTATGTCATTCACTAACAGACCTTAGAAAGCTATTTATAACCTGTCAGAAATGTCCAGTTGATCTACTACTAGTCCATGTTAGCTAGATAGGTAAATTAGGCTCCCCAGCTATCTACATCTTGTAGTTATCATGGCCAGATTACGTGCCCAGGGGCCTCCACCCCCAGGGGGCCCACATTGATTTTGTTGAGTCACTCAGGTATTATATGAACACACATATTACATGGCAAAATATGTAGAATTGCAGGAAATGTGCTTTAAAAACTGCAAAACGTTCTCTCCCACCCCAACAAGAGGGATGTGAACAGTTTGGGGTCACAGTACCCCTGATATAGGCCTATACTGCGGATACAGACACATGCAGAATGTGTAGCTAGGTCTATGCACGTGGCTTCTCTATTTGGCAACGCTAGAGGGAGAGGGAGAGGGAGAGGGAGAGGGAGAGGGAGAGGAGAGGAGAGGAGAGGAGAGGAGAGGAGAGGAGAGGAGAGGAGAGGAGGGAGAGGAGGAGAGGAGAGGAGAGGAGAGGAGAGGGGAGAGGAGAGGAGAGGAGAGGAGAGGAGAGGAGAGGAGAGGAGAGGAGAGGAGAGGAGAGGAGAGGAGAGGAGAGGAGAGGAGAGGAGAGGAGAGGAGAGGAGAGGAGAGGAGAGGAGAGGAGAGGAGAGGAGAGGAGAGGAGAGGAGAGGAGAGGAGAGGAGAGGGAGAGGAGAGGGAGAGGTGTGTGTACAGTGTTAGACCTGAAGGTCTGGTGACCACTCATGTGACACTAACGTCTCTCCGGGCTAGCTGACGTGGTCAGGAACACAAAGGCTGAGGCCCAAATGGCACCCTCTTGCCTATACAGTGCACTACTTTAGACCAGGGCCCCTATACAGTGCACTACTTTAGACCAGGGCCCATAACAGGAGAGCCAGAAACAGTTGTTGTTGACTAATTCTGAGTCATCAAGTGATTTATTTCTGTAATTGAAAGCCTGCTGTTTGCCATTTCAGCACAAGCTAGACGTTGTCGGTTCCCATCAACTGCGGAATTCTGAGAAGTGTAGGTTCATTTCTAGTTTCAGAGTACATATTGCAGGGCTGTGTCCAGTAGGGCACACATAGCAGAACATTTAGCAACAGATACATTTGTTTTATTGGATAAGTTAATGTGTAGAACCTCCCTGTTTCAAAACGTTTTCTCCCTACTGAACATGACCAACATGCTACATAACCCACTGGGGTGACAGAGAGAGATGAACAAACCTCTGTGTGATAATGACTGGACGAATAGACTGATCTAAATGTCACCCTGATCAAAAGTAGTGCATTTTACAGAGAAAAGGGTGCCATTTGGGACACAGCCTTGATGAATAGAGGAAGCTATCAGGGAGAAAAGCTGTTATTGGTGATGGTGGGGGGGAAGAATGATAAAGCAGAAAGAGGTCTGAGGTCTAGACGGACTTTAGGCTACCGGACACCCCACCCCCCTCTTTTACGCTGCTGCTACTCTGTTTATTATCTATGCATAGTCACTTTAACTCTACCCACATATTACCTCAATTACCTCGACTAACCTGTGCCACCGCACATTGCCTCTGTACCAGTACCCCCTGTATATAGCCTCCCTACTGTTATTTTTATTTTACTGCTGCTCTTTAATTATTTGCTTGAATTTTTGACTTCTCTATTTTTGACTTAACACTTTTATATTTTCTTTTTAAAAACGGCATTGTTGGTTAAGGGCTTGTAAGTAAGCATTTCATGTAATGTCTACACCTGTTGTATTCGGTGCATGTGGCAAATAACATTTGATTTGAGATGTTACACACTTCTGGATGGCTGTTATAAACAGGTGCTGAACCAGACAGTCTAGACGGATGGCTGTTATAAACAGGTGCTGAACCAGACAGTCTAGACGGATGGCTGTTATAAACAGGTGCTGAACCAGACAGTCTAGACGGATGGCTGTTATAAACAGGTGCTGAACCAGACAGTCTAGACGGATGGCTGTTATAAACAGGTGCTGAACCAGACAGTCTAGACGGATGGCTGTTATAAACAGGTGCTGAACCAGACAGTCTAGACGGATGGCTGTTATAAACAGGTGCTGAACCAGACAGTCTAGACGGATGGCTGTTATAAACAGGTGCTGAACCAGACAGTCTAGACGGATGGCTGTTATAAACAGGTGCTGAACCAGACAGTCTAGACGGATGGCTGTTATAAACAGGTGCTGAACCAGACAGTCTAGACGGATGGCTGTTATAAACAGGTGCTGAACCAGACAGTCTAGACGGATGGCTGTTATAAACAGGTGCTGAACCAGACAGTCTAGACGGATAGCTGTTATAAACAGGTGCTGAACCAGACAGTCTAGACGGATGGCTGTTATAAACAGGTGCTGAACCAGACAGTCTAGACGGATGGCTGTTATAAACAGGTGCTGAACCAGACAGTCTAGACGGATGGCTGTTATAAACAGGTGCTGAACCAGACAGTCT
>NW_025534057.1:47500-145000 GCF_020615455.1 Coregonus clupeaformis
CAGAGATAACATTGTACAGTTTTAAAGCTAGTTTCCTGCAATTCTACACATTTTGCCATGGCTTGTTCTTATGCTATTAGAGTGGCTCAAACATTAGAACTAAATCAACGGTGGCCCAAAGCCTTGACATTTCTGGAATTCTACATTCTTCCTGACTGTCAATTTTTTATTTTGGTGATTGTTAGTTCTGAAAAATTACCTCATTATATTTTATACATATTTATATCTTGTTTCAGTCGTTTAAAGTTACACTGAAAAATTTTTAATTACGTACTTTTTTTTAATTGCCACTAAATGCATATAGGGGAAACACTGAACACAAAAAAACACACCATCCTGTGTCACTACAGGTCAAGTTGGGGCTACTCTCGGTCAATCAAAATTAAGGGAACAAGGAGAGGATGTCTGTCACATCGTCCATTAGATGACTCCAGATTCTTATGACAGCAGTTTGTCTTTCTATGGGTTATCAAATCATACAGTGATATGAAGCAAACTGCTGTATGTCAGGATACTGTAGACTATGGTTTAATATCATCAGCTGTAATACTGTAGACTGTGGTTTAATATCATCAGCTGTAATACTGTAGACTGTGGTTTAATATCATCAGCTGTAATACTGTAGACTGTGGTTTAATACCATCAGCTGTAATAGTGTACACTGTGGTTTAATATCATCAGCTGTAATACTGTCGACTGTGGTTTAATATCATCAGCTGTAATACTGTAGACTGTGGTTTAATATCATCAGCTGTAATACTGTAGACTATGTGGTTTAATACCATCAGCTGTAATACTGTAGACTATGTGGTTTAATACCATCAGCTGTAATACTGTAGACTGTGGTTTAATACCATCAGCTGTAATACTGTAGACTGTGGTTTAATATCATCAGCTGTAATACTGTAGACTATGTGGTTTAATATCATCAGCTGTAATACTGTAGACTGTGGTTTAATATCATCAGCTGTAATACTGTAGACTGTGGTTTAATATCGTCAGCTGTAATACTGTAGACTATGGTTTAATACCATCAGCTGTAATACTGTAGACTGTGGTTTAATATCATCAGCTGTAATACTGTAGACTATGTGGTTTAATATCATCAGCTGTAATACTGTAGACTGTGGTTTAATATCATCAGCTGTAATACTGTAGACTATGTGGTTTAATATCATCAGCTGTAATACTGTAGACTGTGGTTTAATATCATCAGCTGTAATACTGTATACTATGGTTTAATACCATCAGCTGTAATACTGTAGACTGTGGTTTAATACCATCAGCTGTAATACTGTAGACTGTGGTTTAATATCATCAGCTGTAATACTGTAGACTGTGGTTTAATATCATCAGCTGTAATACTGTAGACTGTGGTTTAATATCATCAGCTGTAATACTGTAGACTGTGGTTTAATACCATCAGCTGTAATACTGTAGACTGTGGTTTAATACCATCAGCTGTAATACTGTAGACTATGTGGTTTAATACCATCAGCTGTAATACTGTAGACTATGTGGTTTAATATCATCAGCTGTAATACTGTAGACTGTGGTTTAATATCATCAGCTGTAATACTGTAGACTGTGGTTTAATATCATCAGCTGTAATACTGTAGACTGTGGTTTAATATCATCAGCTGTAATACTGTAGACTGTGGTTTAATATCATCAGCTGTAATACTGTGGTTTAATATCATCAGCTGTAATACTGTAGACTATGGTTTAATACCATCAGCTGTAATACTGTAGACTATGTGGTTTAATATCATCAGCTGTAATACTGTAGACTATGGTTTAATATCATCAGCTGTAATACTGTAGACTGTGGTTTAATATCATCAGCTGTAATACTGTAGACTATGGTTTAATATCATCAGCTGTAATACTGTAGACTGTGGTTTAATATCATCAGCTGTAATACTGTAGACTGTGGTTTAATACCATCAGCTGTAATACTGTAGACTATGTGGTTTAATACCATCAGCTGTAATACTGTAGACTGTGGTTTAATACCATCAGCTGTAATACTGTAGACTGTGGTTTAATATCATCAGCTGTAATACTGTAGACTATGTGGTTTAATATCATCAGCTGTAATACTGTAGACTGTGGTTTAATCTCATCAGCTGTAATACTGTAGACTGTGGTTTAATATCATCAGCTGTAATACTGTAGACTATGGTTTAATATCATCAGCTGTAATACTGTAGACTGTGGTTTAATATCATCAGCTGTAATACTGTAGACTGTGGTTTAATATCATCAGCTGTAATACTGTAGACTATGTGGTTTAATATCATCAGCTGTAATACTGTAGACTATGTGGTTTAATATCATCAGCTGTAATACTGTAGACTGTGGTTTAATATCATCAGCTGTAATACTGTAGACTATGTGGTTTAATACCATCAGCTGTAATACTGTAGACTGTGGTTTAATATCATCAGCTGTAATACTGTAGACTGTGGTTTAATATCATCAGCTGTAATACTGTAGACTGTGGTTTAATATCATCAGCTGTAATACTATAGACTATGGTTTAATATCATCAGCTGTAATACTGTAGACTGTGGTTTAATATCATCAGCTGTAATACTGTAGACTGTGGTTTAATACCATCAGCTGTAATACTGTAGACTATGTGGTTTAATATCATCAGCTGTAATACTGTAGACTGTGGTTTAATACCATCAGCTGTAATACTGTAGACTGTGGTTTAATATCATCAGCTGTAATACTGTAGACTATGTGGTTTAATATCATCAGCTGTAATACTGTAGACTGTGGTTTAATCTCATCAGCTGTAATACTGTGGTTTAATATCATCAGCTGTAATACTGTAGACTATGGTTTAATATCATCAGCTGTAATACTGTAGACTGTGGTTTAATATCATCAGCTGTAATACTGTAGACTGTGGTTTAATATCATCAGCTGTAATACTGTAGACTGTGGTTTAATATCATCAGCTGTAATACTGTAGACTATGTGGTTTAATATCATCAGCTGTAATACTGTAGACTGTGGTTTAATATCATCAGCTGTAATACTGTAGACTGTGGTTTAATATCATCAGCTGTAATACTGTAGACTATGTGGTTTAATACCATCAGCTGTAATACTGTAGACTGTGGTTTAATATCATCAGCTGTAATACTGTAGACTGTGGTTTAATATCATCAGCTGTAATACTGTAGACTGTGGTTTAATATCATCAGCTGTAATACTGTAGACTGTGGTTTAATATCATCAGCTGTAATACTGTAGACTGTGGTTTAATACCATCAGCTGTAATACTGTAGACTGTGGTTTAATACCATCAGCTGTAATACTGTACAGTGTAGTTTAATACCATCAGCTGTAATACTATAGACTATGTGGTTTAATATCATCAGCTGTAATACTGTAGACTGTGGTTTAATACCATCAGCTGTAATACTGTACACTGTGGTTTAATACCATCAGCTGTAATACTATAGACTATGTGGTTTAATATCATCAGCTGTAATACTGTAGACTGTGGTTTAATATCATCAGCTGTAATACTGTAGACTGTGGTTTAATATCATCAGCTGTAATACTGTAGACTATGTGGTTTAATACCATCAGCTGTAATACTGTAGACTGTGGTTTAATATCATCAGCTGTAATACTGTAGACTGTGGTTTAATATCATCAGCTGTAATACTGTAGACTGTGGTTTAATACCATCAGCTGTAATACTGTAGACTGTGGTTTAATATCATCAGCTGTAATACTGTAGACTGTGGTTTAATATCATCAGCTGTAATACTGTAGACTGTGGTTTAATACCATCAGCTGTAATACTGTAGACTGTGGTTTAATATCATCAGCTGTAATACTGTAGACTGTGGTTTAATATCATCAGCTGTAATACTGTAGACTGTGGTTTAATACCATCAGCTGTAATACTGTAGACTGTGGTTTAATATCATCAGCTGTAATACTGTAGACTGTGGTTTAATATCATCAGCTGTAATACTGTAGACTGTGGTTTAATACCATCAGCTGTAATACTGTAGACTGTGGTTTAATACCATCAGCTGTAATACTGTAGACTGTGGTTTAATACCATCAGCTGTAATACTGTAGACTGTGGTTTAATATCATCAGCTGTAATACTGTAGACTGTGGTTTAATATCATCAGCTGTAATACTGTAGACTGTGGTTTAATACCATCAGCTGTAATACTGTAGACTGTGGTTTAATATCATCAGCTGTAATACTGTAGACTGTGGTTTAATATCATCAGCTGTAATACTGTAGACTGTGGTTTAATATCATCAGCTGTAATACTGTAGACTGTGGTTTAATATCATCAGCTGTAATACTGTAGACTGTGGTTTAATATCATCAGCTGTAATACTGTAGACTGTGGTTTAATATCATCAGCTGTAATACTGTAGACTGTGGTTTAATATCATCAGCTGTAATACTGCAGACTGTGGTTTAATATCATCAGCTGTAATACTGTAGACTGTGGTTTAATATCATCAGCTGTAATACTGTAGACTCTGTGGTTTAATATCATCAGCTGTAATACTGTAGACTGTGGTTTAATATCATCAGCTGTAATACTGTAGACTATGGTTTAATATCATCAGCTGTAATACTGTAGACTATGGTTTAATACCATCAGCTGTAATACTGTAGACTGTGGTTTAATATCATCAGCTGTAATACTGTAGACTGTGGTTTAATATCATCAGCTGTAATACTGTAGACTGTGGTTTAATATCATCAGCTGTAATACTGTAGACTGTGGTTTAATATCATCAGCTGTAATACTGTAGACTGTGGTTTAATATCATCAGCTGTAATACTGTAGACTGTGGTTTAATATCATCAGCTGTAATACTGTAGACTGTGGTTTAATACCATCAGCTGTAATACTGTAGACTGTGGTTTAATACCATCAGCTGTAATACTGTAGACTGTGGTTTAATATCATCAGCTGTAATACTGTAGACTGTGGTTTAATATCATCAGCTGTAATACTGTAGACTGTGGTTTAATATCATCAGCTGTAATACTGTAGACTGTGGTTTAATATCATCAGCTGTAATACTGTAGACTGTGTGGTTTAATATCATCAGCTGTAATACTGTAGACTGTGGTTTAATACCATCAGCTGTAATACTGTAGACTGTGGTTTAATATCATCAGCTGTAATACTGTAGACTGTGGTTTAATATCATCAGCTGTAATACTGTAGACTGTGGTTTAATACCATCAGCTGTAATACTGTAGACTGTGGTTTAATATCATCAGCTGTAATACTGTAGACTGTGTGGTTTAATATCATCAGCTGTAATACTGTAGACTGTGGTTTAATATCATCAGCTGTAATACTGTAGACTGTGGTTTAATACCATCAGCTGTAATACTGTAGACTGTGGTTTAATATCATCAGCTGTAATACTGTAGACTGTGGTTTAATACCATCAGCTGTAATACTGTAGACTATGTGGTTTAATACCATCAGCTGTAATACTGTAGACTGTGGTTTAATACCATCAGCTGTAATACTGTAGACTGTGGTTTAATATCATCAGCTGTAATACTGTAGACTGTGGTTTAATATCATCAGCTGTAATACTGTAGACTGTGGTTTAATATCATCAGCTGTAATACTGTAGACTGTGGTTTAATATCATCAACATGAGAGGCCTGTAAATTCAGAACTTCATTACAGTATAAGGAATCCTAATAAGATTAGATACAGCTACAGCTTTTATATCACAAACACACACAGACACACACAGAGACACACAGACACACAGAGACACACAGAGACACACAGAGACACACAGAGACACACAGAGACACACAGAGACACACAGAGACACACAGAGACACACAGAGACACACACAGAGACACACAGAGACACACAGAGACACACAGACACACACAGACACACACAGACACACACAGACACACACGCTCTACCTCTGACAGTGACACGCATGTACACACACACAGACAAATCCCTAGGAGCTGTATCCTGTGATGAGCATGGGCCTGCTGCCTGTCACAGAGAGGGAGATTAGCAGGAGTGGCTGGAGGCTGGAAGTACATGGCACCATAATAGCCAAGGTTAGGTCTCCCCATATGCCAAACCCACACAGTCTGTGTACCGCAGCCATCCATGTCCTTTTCTCCAGCTCTCTTTCCAATCCTCGGTCCTGATCCCAGCAAGGTTGAGGGTAAAGTGGGGTTGAACCACTGGATCCTGTGCCTACCCTTAGCTTACATTGAACCTATCCCTTTTGTTAAATGCATCATCATTCCAATGTGCTTAGCCTAACTGGCAATCAATAGTGCACTGTAAACAAATCTAATGACTTTTGATTATCATCATTTGGCAGCTAGATTGTAGTGTTGAGCTGCAGATATATTGGCACCCTATTCCCTATACAGTGAGGACTGGTCAGAAGTGAAGTATATAGGTAATAGGGGGCCATTTCAGCACCCTATTCCCTATACAGTGGGGCCTGGTCAGAAGAAGTGTATAGGTAATAGGGGGCCATTTCAGCACCCTATTCCCTATACAGTGAGGCCTGGTCAGAAGTGAAGTGTATAGGTAATAGGGGGCCATTTCAGCACCCTATTCCCTATACAGTGGGGCCTGGTCAGAAGTGAAGTGTATAGGTAATAGGGGGCCATTTCAGCACCCTATTCCCTATACAGTGGGGCCTGGTCAGAAGTGAAGTGTATAGGTAATAGGGGGCCATTTCAGCACCCTATTCCCTATACAGTGGGGCCTGGTCAGAAGAAGTGTATAGGTAATAGGGGGCCATTTCAGCACCCTATTCCCTATACAGTGGGGCCTGGTCAGAAGTGAAGTATATAGGTAATAGGGGGCCATTTCAGCACCCTATTCCCTATACAGTGGGGCCTGGTCAGAAGTGAAGTATATAGGTAATAGGGGGCCATTTCAGCACCCTATTCCCTATACAGTGAGGCCTGGTCAGAAGTGAAGTATATAGGTAATAGGGGGCCATTTCAGCACCCTATTCCCTATACAGTGGGGCCTGGTCAGAAGTGAAGTGTATAGGTAATAGGGGGCCATTTCAGCACCCTATTCCCTATACAGTGGGGCCTGGTCAGAAGTGAAGTGTATAGGTAATAGGGGGCCATTTCAGCACCCTATTCCCTATACAGTGGGGCCTGGTCAGAAGTGAAGTGTATAGGTAATAGGGGGCCATTTCAGCACCCTATTCCCTATACAGTGGGGCCTGGTCAGAAGAAGTGTATAGGTAATAGGGGGCCATTTCAGCACCCTATTCCCTATACAGTGGGGCCTGGTCAGAAGTGAAGTATATAGGTAATAGGGGGCCATTTCAGCACCCTATTCCCTATACAGTGGGGCCTGGTCAGAAGAAGTGTATAGGTAATAGGGGCCATTTCAGCACCCTATTCCCTATACAGTGGGGCCTGGTCAGAAGAAGTGTATAGGTAATAGGGGGCCATTTCAGCACCCTATTCCCTATACAGTGGGGCCTGGTCAGAAGAAGTGTATAGGTAATAGGGGGCCATTTCAGCACCCTATTCCCTATACAGTGGGGCCTGGTCAGAAGTGAAGTGTATAGGTAATAGGGGGCCATTTCAGCACCCTATTCCCTATACAGTGGGGCCTGGTCAGAAGTGAAGTGTATAGGTAATAGGGGGCCATTTCAGCACCCTATTCCCTATACAGTGGGGCCTGGTCAGAAGTGAAGTGTATAGGTAATAGGGGGCCATTTCAGACGCAGACTATTATGTCCAGCAGCAGCAGCCGTGTCTGGAGCCAGAGGAGTAAACTCACCATGAGGAAAATAGACAGAAGTTACATTCTAACACTGCTTCCCCTCTTTGGCCCGAAACCCAGCTGCTAGCGTGCAAGCCTGTGTGTGTGAGAGTCACATGGGAGAGATTGAACAATCCATCACTTTTATGGTGCACTGCTCCTCTTTTCATTAGAAACACACACACACACAACCCCCCATGTTTATGCCTCTACGTGCAGTTTGAAGGAAGTTGCTAACTAGCGCTAGAGCAATTGCTAACTAGTGTCAGCGTAATGACTAGAAGTCTATGGGTATCTGCTAGCATGCTATTAGCATTGGCTCACGAAACTACCGCTAACTTCCTTCATACTGGACACAGAGACCAACATTTTTTTATCCACGGGAAGTACATAAAGGGCCAAAATCCCGAAGTATTCCTTTAACAATATTGAATGTTTATTTTCACGACAGTTCACATTAAACACGCACTCTACACACACACACACACACACACACACACGTCTACCTGGGGACACACAAATATGTCTCTGAAAACACTATGAAAGCTCAGAGTACACACCAAGGTCTCCACTCTGTCTCCACACAGCCCAGTGTGGTCTGGTAAAGGAGTGGATGGCGGTGAAGGGGGTGGGTGACGGTGAAGGGGGTGGGTGGCGGTGAAGGGGGTGGGTGACGGTGAAGGGGGTGGGTGACGCTGGTAGAGAAATAAACCCCAAGGCTTTGTCCTTAATCCTTTTATTGCCAAGGTTCAGTATTGAGTTACGTTATCAAATGGAAAGAGAAAGGCCAACTGAACCAACGCTAAAGAGACTTATCTGAACATCACGTTCTGACTGTGTCCTGGCCTTTTCCTCTCCAAGGGTGGGTGCCGCGAGGTAAACCAACAACACACCAGCATTTATCTGATAAGAGCCTGGCGTGTTGGGAGCGAGGGGAGAGAGACTGTTGCAGGACGGAAACTGATGATTTTCCCAGATAGGAGAATATGAGGAACTGTAGTGTCCTTTTCTAGTGAAGTGAACGTGCCCAACCATTGTGCCATTGTGCCGGACACTCACTATTGCATTAGTGCACTTGTTTCTTCTCTACTTACATTGACATTTTAGTCATTTAGCAGACGCTCTTATCCAGAGAGACTCACAGGACCAATTAGGGTTAAGTGCCTTGCTCAAGGGCACATCGGCAGAGAGACGGCGTGGCGCGAGAGAGGCAGTCAGAATGACTGCAACAGACGGGGAGAGATATGCGTGTAGTTGGAGCGAGTGGGAAAACCACTGAATAGGCTACATCAGTCTTAATTCAACTGACACGCGTCTGCTCAGAGAAGAGCTCTGCTAAAGAACAATAACGCACAACTCAAGCTAGATAACGTCAGCTCAAACACTAACCAAAACCAGGCTGGTGATTTCTGCCATCTTGAAAAACACAGACAGAACAACACTTGGCACATTCTTGTTAGTTCTTTCCACATAGCTGGAGAAGTGAAAGTGTGATCCATTTGAGGCAGAGAGAGGATGGACAGCTAAGTGTCAGGGTGTTCTGGGGTGGAACCTTCTCTCAGCGTAAACAACATGATCACATGCAGGAGATTGGAGAAAGAGAGCGAAGACAGAGGGAGAGGGGCCGTCCCTGACTCCTACCCTGCATTAGAGGACTCCTTGTTGAGGAAGTGAAGCAAAGAAGTGCACTGCTGGCTGAACCTTGTACACAGTAACCCAACCAAGCACCGTAACGGGGCCTAAAATTAACACCCGCCACCTGCCAAACGCGGGTAGATTTTGGCATTGGTGGGTAAGAATGTCTAATTCACCAGCCAGTTTGGCGTGTGGTGAAACTCCGGGCTGTACAGTGTGAGCATTTAATAAAAAATAGTCAAGTACGGGCACAAATGAGAGTTGTGATTTATAGCTAAATAAATGCTGCAGTAGCTGTTTGCAAAGTATTTTTGCCATTTTGTTTCATATCTGGTAATGCAAAAATACATCTGAATCCTAACGTTATAGCTATCCCACCTCGCACAGCAACACTGCCTGTCTGGGGGGCTGTGAGCACTGAAATATTTGTTTTTAGAAGCAATGGGCACAGGCATAAAAGTTGGACTAATTTACTTGAAAGTCTACTAAAGTGAGACTTCGTCCTCGTGTTTCTTGGCTAGTTACATTTGTTTCACTGGTATTTCCTCCCTTCTTGTTAAAGGGGAAGTTTACCCCATATCAACCCAGCAGGCCCTGCCCATTGCATCACACTGTCTGATTCACATGGTGAACACAGGGACACACAAGATATCAACCCAAAACAAGAGCTGTGTTCGAATACTCATACTAACCCTACTATTTGTGATGTAAATTGAGTATGTAGAATGCTTATTGGTCATAGTATGGATATAGTTAGTATGCCAAACGTTCCCGGATGTCGTACTAAATTCGCCAAATTACGAAGTATACAAGCAGTGGACACTATTTCCGTGCTTTTAGGGCCCATAATGCAATTCTTCAGAAAATGGGTATGGCTTAACAACATTTTCAGATTTGAAGAAAATGGCGGAAAATACGCAGCCGAAGTCCGAAGAGAGCGGATACAAATTCATTGCTTTTACTAATTATGCCGAATGTTAAGAACATTTTCAGCAACGTAATAAAGTAATGACTTTTCAAGTAAGTTACGTTACACGTTATGTTGGCTGACAATTTGTTAGCTACGCTATCCTTACGAACCTATAGCATTACAGTATGTACTGGTATGTTAGCTAGTTACCGTCTTAACGTTAGTTGGCTGCTAATACATCAAACTTGCCAGGCAGTATAATAACTATATGTCATCTAACTAACTACCTAACGTTTATTGATTTGATTATTCATGTCATTCTTAGCTAAGTGGTATAGTCGTTGTGAGTTCTCAATGGACATTGTTAATTCTGGTTATCTACTCCGATTTCAGAACACTCTCTTCTGAGTGTGCCAGAGCGCAGAATAACTGATGGATTTACGAACGCTCAACACCCGTTGAATATGGCCGGTGTCAGTAAAAGTCTGCAAAAACAAGCGTAATTCAATTGTTGCCAGCAGCACAGTTACAGTCACCAACGGTCTGGATAACATGAAAACAGCCTAACCAGCTCTGCTAGGGCGAGTAAAATGGTCATTGCTTGTCCATATATGTATATATTCTTACTAGTTTTGTGTGTATTGGGTATATGTTGTGAAATTGTTAGATAGTACTTGTTAGATTTGACTACACTGTCGGAGCTATAAGCACAAGCATTTCGCTACACCCGCTATAACATCTGCTAAACACGTGTATGTGACAAATAACATTTGAATTTGAATTTGCTAGGGCGAGTAAAAAATGGTCAGAGTGAGGTGTTCTCTCATTTGTGTCTGGAAGCAGCTAGCAAGCTAGCCAACTTAAGCCAGTTAGCTTGGGTACTTGACTGCCGTTGTGAGGTCAGAACGCTCGGATCAACCCTACTCCTCGGCCAGAGCGTCCAGTGTACACTCAGAGAACAAAACGCTCTGAATTTACGAACGGACAATCTGACAACGCTCTGGATTTGCGCACTCTGGCACACCAGATTGAATTTAAGAACACACCAGAAATAAAATGTCTAGCTAGTTATTTGTTATGCTAACAAGAGGTTACATAGCAACAGCATCAACTTCCGGTAGACAAGCGAAGCGCTAGTACGCCCAACTGAAAGGATACCGTTCGTTTACAGTATACTAAAATGAACTAATAGTATGTAGTATATACTCATTAAGTACGTAGTATACAGTATGTTAGTATGGGTATTCAAACACAGCTAAGGACTGGGATTAAAACATCACACAGGCAGCCCAATTCTGATCTTTTTTCCACTAATTGGTATTTTGACCAATCACTTCAGATCTTCTCACATCAGATCTTTCTCTGATTGGTCAAATGACCAATTATTGAAAAAAATATCAAAATTGGGCTATCTAAAAGCAAGCTGTTGTGAGTGAGTGTCTGCATGTGAGTGTGTGTGAGTGAGTGTCCCCTAGCGCAGAGTAAGGGCCCTATAAAAGCAGTTGTTTTTTTGCTTGATACCATTGTGTTTTCCCAAATTCGCTCTCAAACAACAATGGATGTTTTAAGTCCACAACCATGCTTAAACCACATCAGAAGAGTACTTTTTATTTTATTTGATTTTACTTTTGAGGTCTGGAAAAAATAAAATATAGTAGTTACCCATTAATTCAAGTCCAGACAAGCCAGAGACCGTTGTTTGGTTAACAATGTTTCTGTAGCACTCATGTGATTGCAAAGTTTGCTAAACAAATGGCCACTGGATTGATGCAAATAATCATGATATCATTCTGCCAGGTAAGCATAGGCTACTTTGAAGTTAACCTTTAATTGAGAAGGTTTTTGGGAAAGCCTTTCAATCTCTACCAGAAGACGGTTATCATTAGCATCATCGCTAACGGCTACACAAAGTGGAGATGCGTGCACACGCACACACAAGGGGAATTCCTGTACCGTTTCAGAAAGTTGCAGGAAATACGAATCATTAATCTCTTAAAATAATCTTGGGCTAATTAATGCATTTTCTAATAAATTCAATACATTTAGTTGATTTCCTACTAAGTTCAATACATCTTTGAATATTGTTGAATTCCGTTTTAATGTCTGGATTCCATGATTCCGTCGGCGTTCTCCGTAACGCTGATTTTATAGGACCCTAAAACAGGCAGCGGAGCGGTGTTAAATCCTCGCCACAGGAAACAGAAAAGGGGCACAGGAGGAGGATTTATTTTTAGGAAAATAGGAAATGTTCCTGGTTAAACCTAATGCTGTTTTCAGGCTCTTCAGCCAGCCAGCAGAACTGTTCCTGGTTAAACCTAATGCTGTTTTCAGGCTCTTCAGCCAGCCAGCAGAACTGTTCCTGGTTAAATCTAATGCTGTTTTCAGGCTCTTCAGCCAGCCAGCAGAACTGTTCCTGGTTAAACCTAATGCTGTTTTCAGGCTCTTCAGCCAGCCAGCAGAACTGCTCCTGGTTAAACCTAATCCTGTTTTCAGGCTCTTCAGCCAGCCAGCAGAGTCAAATAAAATAAGTTAAGAGAAGAGAAGAGCTCCCTCAGTGTGTGTGGCTAGAGTTCCCTTATAGTGACACAGAACTCACTCAGCCAACAGAGAGGAGATTGTGTGTGTCCTTGAAACCCTAACCTCACCCCACACCAAAACAGACACACACTGACCCCAGCCTCCTCAAAGATTCAGGAGCAGGTCTGTGGTGTGAGGTGTGATGGGACTAGGGCCCCTGGAGATTGGGGTGAGGTGGCCCTTCAGCTCCTCTCAGGTATCAGGGTGGAGGGTTACACATGGTGAAAAGCAGGCCTCGGAGCACCGATCAGCTTTCAGGCTTTCAATAGGACCAGGAGCCAGGCGACCGACAGGTCTTACTAAGTAAACAGCCTTCATCTACTGTAGCCTACACCAACTGCTCCTTCTCACCTTAGCCACGTGAGCCTGGACCTTGTGGCATAATAGCAAAGCAACGGTGGGTTCAAGAGAGGGCTCCTAGGACAGACAGTCAGACACAATCATGTTCTAGATAATAACATAGGTGGTGTAGGGACAAAGATGCATACATTTAAACACAGCGCCCGCCCGCATTTGTGAATAAAGTGTTTGTCATTTTGTTTCATAGCTGGTAGCTAAATCACACAAAGAACTAGGAATATAATAAATATATATCCATCTATAATATATATCCAGTGACGAGCAGCACACTGCCTGGCTGGGGAGCTGTGATTGGTGCTGAAGATGTATTTATTATATTTACAAGTGCTGCGCATAAAAGTTGTTCTAATTTACTCTGAAGTCTACTAAAGTGAGACTTTGTCCTTGGCTATTCACATTGTTTTGTTCACAAGTTTTCCAATGTTTGAGTTTGCTTCAGCGAAGAGGTCGGCCACTAGTCAGAAACTCACTGTCACTGAAGAGCAGGCAGCTGGAGTGTCCTTATTGCACCACCGCCCTTAAAAGGCCAGCTGAACATTTGTCTTATCTGTGATATTTTGGTTAAAAGACGCAGGTCACCATTTTTTTTCAATACAATTTAGCAATATACCACATCATTTCTTAATTGTAATACATTTATTGTATTAGAAACATTACAAAGCATGCTCATCAAGGTTTTCCTGTGTGTGTGTGTTGTAATTATGGTGAAAAAATATTTTGATCAGCAGGTTTAATGCCACTGGGGAGATTCCAATGAACATGTCAGTCAGGAGGATGTGGTTGATAGTGGTGTGGAGCGGAACAGGCTGGTATCGCTCACAATGAAACAAAAAACTGCTTACTTGCTTACTTGCAGGTTCCTTCTCGACAATGCAACAACAATAAGAAATAATTAAAGCTGCAAGCAGCGGTGCTGGGGTTCAAGCTAGGTACTGTTATTCACTGTTAGCAAATGTTGAAGTGAGTTGAGTAGTTGTTATAAGATGGCAAAAGTGTTAGTAGTACCTGAAGTGGTGTATTGATAGTGGGGGCGGCAGGTAGCTCAGTGGGTAAGAGCGTTGTGCCAGTAACCGAAAGGTTGCTGGTTCTAATCCCCGAGCTGACTAGGTGAAAAATCTGTCGATGTGCCCATAAGGCACTTAACCCTAATTGCTCCTGTAAGTCGCTCTGGATAAGAGTAGTGTCTCACAATGAAACATTTCACACACATACATAAATGCACATAGTGAAACACACACACCCCATAGCACCATCAGGACAAATTGGACACGTCACTCTAAGATAAGCTCCTTACCAAACTCTGCAAATATCACAACTTCTTTGGATGCATTTGGCTATTTTCTTATGTTGACTACTTTAAAAACGTATTTTCCAGAACCGCTAGACTGATCGGTACCAAATTTGGTATATAGCGTCTATGGATGCACATCTTCAAAACACACATTTTACAAGAGCTTAGCTCAAACAATATGGCCACAATAAGCCAATGAGCTTGCATGAGTGTTTTTTCCTGTTCAACAGCGCCCCCATGCGGCCAAACTGAACAATACTTTAGATTAGCTAGGCTAATATCCCTTAGCATGTGTGGCAAATTTCATCACTGAGTCAAACAAATCAAGATATATAGCGCCACTGTGTTTGGAAACGATACGAATATCCGTGTCTGATTTATTAGCGTTAATGTGCCAGACCACACCCACATGAATGTTTATTGGTAAGTAGTGGCCATGTTGTTTGACATATTAGTCTGCAAAATATTGCTTTGAGACCTTGGTCCATAGATGCCATATATCAAGGTTCATCCAGATCGGCCCAGTGGTTCCGGAGGAGATGTCATTTAAGTGTTTTTACAAAATTCAAAATGGCGGAAAATCCATCATGGCGGACTTTATGGGTCCTTGGGGCAATTTTGTTCCTTGTGAGAAGAGGGACCTATGCACTGAATTTCAGGACTCTAGGTCATATGGGGTGAGGGGCGTGACCTTTAAAAGTTTGCCACTTCAATCGCCTGTTACAGCGCAACCTTGTGGCCAATTGGCATGGCATCGCATGAGAGGGTGTGGACTATAGGCCTTTACCATCATGTCAAGTTGCACCCTCTTCGGCCTTAACATGCAAATTCCCGTGAGATGATAACTTTCCTCGCAAGAAGAAGTGGTATAATAATAATAATGAACGCCAACAAATACAATAGGGTTTGAACCCTTAATAAAAGATAAGAATAGGAACATAAAGTAAATGGCTCAGTAGAATAGAATAAACATCTCTCCAAGATCAGATGTTTAACCACATGCTGAGGCTTGGAACGCTCTGCTGTTTCATCTTTAATATGTGATAAGATTGGAGGATAGAGGGAGGATTGGTTGGAGACAGAGAGCTGCTGAAGTGCAGAGATTAAATTAAGTATTTTTATCATCTCACTCCAGCTGAGATTATAAAGACAGTGCAATTGACAGTCTTCCTTATGGTGTGTGATGCTGACTGAAAGAGAGATGGGAGGCGAAGAGAGAGAGACTTGGTTGTAACTACCACTTATTTCCTGTATGTATAAATATGTGAATTTAACTAGACCGTATCTTCTAGTGTTATAATGCCATCATCATGATCTGGTTGATAGGGAAAATCACTCTTTCTAGAATGACCCTGTCATACTTGTTCCTTTCTCTATCATTGGGCTAGTGTTAGAATGTCTTCAACACAGTTCTAGAAGACGACTGTCTAAATGGGGAAAGTGACTCTTTCTGACCAAAGTCACTCTTTCTAGTGAGACCAGTTCCTTTTATTATGACTGGTCTTGGAGTCGCCAACTTATAACCCTAGAGACAATTGAGACATGGATTGTGTATGTGTGCCATTCAGAGGGTGAATGGGCAAGACACAAGATTTAAAGTGCCCTTGAACGGGGTATGGTAATTGGTGCCAGGCGCATTGGTTTGAGTGTGTCAAGAACTGCAACACTGCTGGGTTTTCGCACGCTCAACAGTTTCCCATGTGTATTAAGAATAGTCCACCACCCAAAGTACATCCAGCCAACTTGACAACTGTGGGAAGTATTGGAGTCAACATGGGCCAGCATTCCTGTGGAACACTTTCGACACCTTGTACAGTCTATGCCCAACGAGTTAAGGGTGGGGGGGGGGGACGACTCAATATTAGGAAGGTGTTCCTAATGTTTTGTACACTCAGTGTAGAGTGACACCTGGCAACGATGCACATAGCCATACAATCATCCACATACAGTGGCTTGCGAAAGTATTCACCCCCCTTGGCATTTTTCCTATTTTGATTTTTTTGGATGTTTGTATCATTTGATTTACACAACATGCCTACCACTTTGAAGATGCAAAATATTTTTATTGTGAAACAACAAATAAGACAAAAAAACAGAAAACTTGAGAGTGCATAACTATTCACCCCCCCCGTACTTCTCCACAACTTTGTCCCTGACCTGTTTGGAGAGCTCCTTGGTCTTCATGGTGCCGCTTGCTTGGTGGTGCCCCTTGCTTAGTGGTGTTGGAGACTCTGGGGCCTTTCAGAACAGGAATGTATATGTATATGTGTATGTATATATATATATATATATATATATATATATATATATATATATATATATATATATATATATATATATATATATATATATATATATATACACACACACACTGGGATCATGTGACACTTAGATTGCACACAGGTGGACTTTATTTAACTAATTATGTGACTTCTGAAGGTAATTGGTTGCACCAGATCTTATTTAGGGGCTTCATATTTTTTAGAATTTCTTGAAACAAGTTATTTTTTTCATTTCACTTCACCAATTTGGACTATTTTGTGTATGTCCATTACATGAAATCCAAATAAAAATCCATTTAAATTACAGGTTGTAATGCAAGAAAATAGGAAAAACGCCAAGGGGGATGAATACAACCATCCACACAACAACCTAACAAGAGAAGTTAAGAACCTTGATACTGTTCACTAAGGAACTACAGAAAATAGAATGCTGAGAATGTCAAGAATGTTCTGAGAATGTGACCACTTCTCAATTAAAAGAAGATCTTGTTAATTCACGTGACACTTGGAATTAACCTTTTACCCAGCCAGCCTGACAGACTTCAGACCAATGACCCTTGACACACATTATGGTGTCTGACTGTTGCTACATAGAACGCCACCTTTAAACTGGGTTGGCTGCAAAGTCAATATGTTGACTTTGAAAAATATGTAGACGTGGGACGTGACGATGGCCTGTAGTCCTTATCTTAGATAAACTAATAGGCCATACTCTACCTGTAGGCTACTTGACAAAAACACGTTGGGCCTACTGTTGGCACGAGGGACCTAGTTTCCAGGTATGGTGACACCACTGCTACAGTAGCTCTGATCTGTGACCTGTTAAGGAGGCAGTGGGGTCTCATTGCCACTGTGATGACAGAGGCCCCTCACTCTAGCTCTAGTCACAACACAAGTTACACAACACAAAACAACAATGTGCTCAGTCAGGTCAAACAACCCTCTGTTCTCCATGCCAAATGACAAAGCATCAGCCCTACACCCCAGCCCTATACCCCAGTCCTATACCCCAGTCCTATACCCCAGTCCTATACCCCTACACCCCAGCCCTACACCCCAGCCCCACACCCGAGCCCCACACCCCAGCCCTACACCCCAGCCCTACACCCCAGCCCCACACCCCAGCCCTACACCCCCAGCCCCAGCCCTACACCCCAGCCCTAGCCCTACACCCCAGCCCTACACCCCAGCCCTACACCCCAGCCCTAGCCCTACACCCCAGCCCTACACCCCAGCCCTAGCCCTACACCCCAGCCCTACACCCCAGCCCTACACCCCAGCCCCAGCCCTACACCCCAGCCCTACACCCCAGCCCTATAACCCAGACCCAGCCCTATAACCCAGACCCAGCCCTATAACCCAGACCCAGCCCCATACCCCAGACTGTTTAAATCATCCAAAGCAAAACCATATTGTTGATAATAGGCCTTACACATATCAGCCCAGACCACACAGCAGTGTCCAGGACCAACCGGAGAGAGCAACATGGGGCTGGCCTCTCTCCTCTCCTGCACTTAGGGGTACGTGACTGAAGAGCTTGTGTTACGACTGGATGGGACAGCACTGCTGGGGCCACGACCACATTCCTGTTAGGTCTACGTAGCAGAGGGTTTCTCAAATTCAACTGTGTTCCTTGGAAACATCCTGCCATTCCCACGTTTTTTACCTAGCTAGCTCACTTCACCCAACTAGTCAAGGGCTTGAGCATTAGTGGTGGAACAACTGGGGATCTCCCACTCCCAGTGGAACGGCCTGAGAAACACTGACTTCCAGTATATTTCTCCTGGCCAGGCCAGAGAATCTGCTGCCTGCTTGACTGACTGTATTCAGCTCCCCTGTACTGCTGCAGTCCCAAACTAGTGGCAGCAGAACAGACACAGATCATTAAACCATCGTGCTTTCATATCCCTCAGGGGGCAGGCAAGCTTCTCTCTCCCAGGCCTAAATGAAAGCCATTGTACACCAAACACACAGGCTGCCTGCTCGGCTCTTTGAATCTCACACACACAGTTACACACACACACACACACACTTGGAAATATCTGTTTATCTGTGCTTTGATATGAAACCCCCTAGAGCAGGAATACGCCTGTTGTGAGAATGGTCTAGTATAGATCTTTACTGAAGTCCTCTTCATTAGTGAAGTACAACACTGACGGCACAGAAGCACAGAGAGAGAGGCAGGAGATGAGATGGACATGAGGAGTACTGAGCTCTTATGGTGATTGTGTCATCTCTGCCAGCTGAGCCCAGTACTCTCATCTCTGATGAGTCTGACAACTTATCACTCACATGGAGTGCTGTGGTGTTTTTAATGGGATACGGTTATTGTGATGAGTGTCTGTGGGATAGGAGGTAGCTTTAATGGTGTGTGTGTGTGTGTGTGTGTGTGCGCGCAACAGTGCATTCACTCAGTCGTACCAGTGTGTATCATCAAGCCAGATGCTCTAAAAGCCGCACTCACCCTCAGAGTCACCCCGTTGTGTGTGTGGCCGTCTGAGATCACATCCTCCTCCTGCTCTCTAGGAGCCATCTGCTCCGTAGTGGTGCCATCAGCATCTGTAGCAGTAGCAGAGGTACCACAGCCTCTGTACCTCAACATGAAGCCCGGGCCCTCGGCCCCTGAGGGCCCCTGCTGCAGATCCAGCTCCCCTCCTCCTCCTTCTCCCTCCAGCTTGGCTGCTGGCCTGATGCTCCCCGCTGACCGCTGTGGACTGACCGGCCTGGCTGGACTGGTAGAGGTGGTGGAGGGTCCTCCTCCCGCTGGACAGGGGTTACTGGGTCCTGGTGGGGGGGGGGGGTCGTTGGCCAGAAAGGGTGGGGGTCGGTAAGGAGCCTAAAAGGGGAGAGGGAGAAGAGGGGGGGGGGGAGGAAGGGAGGGAGGGAGGGAGGGAGGAGGAAAGAGACAGAGAGGAAATTACATCTTATTTTGAATTGTTTGTATTTGTCAGTATTAGGGTTGGGCGGTAACCAGATTTTCATTCCGTCATATTTGGCAAATCTTAGATAGTTAACTTATAGTTATAAGGTAGTGGTGTAGCACACAGTGGGGGGCCAAAACCCAAATATTACATTTACATTTTAGTCATTTAGCAGACGCTCTTATCCAGAGCGACTTACAGTTAGTGAGTGCATACATTTTCATACTGGCCCCCCGTGGGAAACGAACCCACAACCCTGGCATTACAAGCGCCATGCCCTACCAACTGAGCTACAGGGGACTAAAATATATATTTTCTTTTACGGTATTAAAATGATTCCGTTGGTATGTCCAAATACCCCGGTATACGGTATACAGGATATATTGCCCGAGCATAGCCAGTATGTCTCCATCCAAACACAGAGTTGAAATTCATTGATATACTAATATCAAGATTTAGACCCGGACAGAGAATTTCAAGTCAACTTTACACACCGTGAAATGTCAGTCTAGTCTGTAGTCTACAGTGACAGTCTGCAGTGCAGTCAAATGGTCACAATTAAAATGGTCAATGACCGCTCATCACTACACAGTCTGCTTGGGTGTCATGCTGGGTAGCTTTGCAACACACCGTGCAAAGGACATGGAGAGTAACCCAAGAGTCTACAGAAAGAGACTCAACTCTGGCTGTAAGCACTTCAAATCTCTCCTCTCACTCATTCTCTCTCTTCACACCTCTGCCTCTCCTGGCTAATAGTCTGACACTCATCTAATCTTCCTTTCATCCTTCTCTTTCACTCCCCCCTACTCTTGTCATTTCCAGGACAGTAAGGTGCTCCTGTCATTTCCAGGACAGTAAGGTGCTCCTGTCATTTCCAGGACAGTAAGGTGCTCCTGTCATTTCCAGGACAGTAAGGTGCTCCTGTCATTTCCAGGACAGTAAGGTGCTCCTGTTATTTCCAGGACAGTAAGGTGTTGCTGTATTGAAGACTCTAGAAACATACCACCTCACAAACCCTGCTGCTGGAGTCTGGACAAAGAAGACCTTGTTCAATACTTTATAGCTCCATGATCTATAGAGCTAGGGGAGCTAAAACATAATGCTCAATATTACTCCCTTTACAGACTAGAAGCCTAGGCTATACACACTCATGCCAAGTCAAGGTGAACATGCCTGAAGCACTGGACCACATGCTGACTCCCCCTTTCTTCTGTTTGGCAGCACACCATGACATGGTCCACGGAGTTCTATGGTGGATGGGGACAGGGGAGGAGAGGAGGGAGAGGACTGCAGTGCAGAACCACTGTATGGAACGCCCGCTGTGAGTACGACCTGCATACCCTCTGAACGGCTATATACCATTATGGGAGGCCCCTCTGTGCTTACACGCGATCAGTTGCAGGACACGTGCAAGCGCACTCAATGCGCACACACACACACACACACACACACACACACACACACACACACACACACACACACACACACACACACACACGGTGCAGCTTGGCCCGTTCACCAATCCCTGAAAAGACCTTGTAGTCAATCACTCAGCAGTTGCAACCTGGCCCTAAAGTACCCCGGGGCTAGCATGGGGGCGGTCCGTCCTGTACTCATACTAAAAACACACCACAAACGCTCTGCTCTCACATCAGATGAGGGCCAATCGTAGCGTGCAGGGGAATGCATCTACATAAATGACAGTCAACTATTAGAAGATAGTGTAAAGAAAATAAGAAAGAGCGATGTACAGAGAGAAGGGGGCGGGGATAAAAACACTGGTTGGTATGACTTCTGGAAGATAGAGGACAGTGGGAAGTACATAGCCTGGTCCCAGATCTGACGGTATGACTTCTGGAAGATAGAGGACAGTGGGAAGTACATAGCCTGGTCCCAGATCTGACGGTATAGAAATTGGCAAGACAGCACAAACAGACCAGGCTAGTCAGTACACAAAGTCAGACCTGGAGACCAGGCTAGTCAGTACACAGTCAGACCTGGAGACCAGGCTAGTCAGTACACACAGTCAGACCTGGAGACCAGGCTAGTCAGTACACACAGTCAGACCTGGAGACCAGGCTAGTCAGTACACACAGTCAGACCTGGAGACCAGGCTAGTCAGTACACAAAGTCAGACCTGGAGACCAGGCTAGTCAGTACACACAGTCAGACCTGGAGACCAGGCTAGTCAGTACACACAGTCAGACCTGGAGACCAGGCTAGTCAGTACACACAGTCAGACCTGGAGACCAGGCTAGTCAGTACACACAGTCAGACCTGGAGACCAGGCTAGTCAGTACACAAAGTCAGACCTGGAGACCAGGCTAGTCAGTACACACAGTCAGACCTGGAGACCAGGCTAGTCAGTACACACAGTCAGACCTGGAGACCAGGCTAGTCAGTACACAGTCAGAGCTGGAGACCAGGCTAGTCAGTACACAGTCAGACCTGGAGACCAGGCTAGTCAGTACACAGTCAGACCTGGAGACCAGGCTAGTCAGTACACACAGTCAGACCTGGAGACCAGGCTAGTCAGTACACAAAGTCAGACCTGGAGACCAGGCTAGTCAGTACACAAAGTCAGACCTGGAGACCAGGCTAGTCAGTACACACAGTCAGACCTGGAGACCAGGCTAGTCAGTCCACAGTCAGACCTGGAGACCAGGCTAGTCAGTACACACAGTCAGACCTGGAGACCAGGCTAGTCAGTACACAGTCAGACCTGGAGACCAGGCTAGTCAGTACACACAGTCAGACCTGGAGACCAGGCTAGTCAGTACACACAGTCAGACCTGGAGACCAGGCTAGTCAGTACACACAGTCAGACCTGGAGACCAGGCTAGTCAGTACACACAGTCAGACCTGGAGACCAGGCTAGTCAGTACACACAGTCAGACCTGGAGACCAGGCTAGTCAGTACACACAGTCAGACCTGGAGACCAGGCTAGTCAGTACACACAGTCAGACCTGGAGACCAGGCTAGTCAGTACACACAGTCAGACCTGGAGACCAGGCTAGTCAGTACACAGTCAGACCTGGAGACCAGGCTAGTCAGTACACAGTCAGACCTGGAGACCAGGCTAGTCAGTACACACAGTCAGACCTGGAGACCAGGCTAGTCAGTACACACAGTCAGACCTGGAGACCAGGCTAGTCAGTACACACAGTCAGACCTGGAGACCAGGCTAGTCAGTACACACAGTCAGACCTGGAGACCAGGCTAGTCAGTACACACAGTCAGACCTGGAGACCAGGCTAGTCAGTACACACAGTCAGACCTGGAGACCAGGCTAGTCAGTACACACAGTCAGACCTGGAGACCAGGCTAGTCAGTACACACAGTCAGACCTGGAGACCAGGCTAGTCAGTACACAAAGTCAGACCTGGAGACCAGGCTAGTCAGTACACACAGTCAGACCTGGAGACCAGGCTAGTCAGTACACACAGTCAGACCTGGAGACCAGGCTAGTCAGTACACACAGTCAGACCTGGAGACCAGGCTAGTCAGTACACACAGTCAGACCTGGAGACCAGGCTAGTCAGTACACAAAGTCAGACCTGGAGACCAGGCTAGTCAGTACACACAGTCAGACCTGGAGACCAGGCTAGTCAGTACACACAGTCAGACCTGGAGACCAGGCTAGTCAGTACACACTGTCAGAGCTGGAGACCAGGCTAGTCAGTACACACTGTCAGAAAAACAACATCCTGTGATTGAGTCCACTTCCCATCATGCATTTCCTTCACATTATACAGCAGAGCTTCGACAACATCCGAGCCCTCCGCTAGGGAACAACACGTTTCAGAGGAAATTGAAACATACAATCTAAAAGACAGACAATGCCTTGCTAGCAGATGGTGTTGCTGATGACAAATCCATATGTGTGTCCCAGATGGCACCCCTAGTCCCTATACAGCAGGATTGGGCGATTTTACGATTCTATCGACGATGTTTGACAGCCATCGTCAATGGTGATGACATATTTGAACGTGACTACACCGCCGGAGTCTGGCAGCGGACAACAGCGCAGTGAGCACTCAACGCAGCAGGGTGACATGCCAAATGGCCTATTCCCTATTTGTCATATGCAGTGTACGTATTTAACATTTAGCCTTCGGAAAGTATTCAGACCCCTTGACTTTTTCCACATTTTGTTACATTACAGCCTTATTCTAAAATTGATTAAATTATTTCCCCCCCCTCATCAATCTACACACGATACCCCATAATGACAAAGCAAAAACAGGTTTTCAAAAAAAATTGCACGTTTACTGAAATATCACATTTACAGAAGTATTCAGACCCTTTACTCAGTACTTTGTTGAAGCACCTTTGGCAGCGATTAAAGCCTCGAGTCTTGGGTATAACACTAGAAGCTTGGCACACCTGTATTTGGGGAGTTTCTCCCATTCTTCTCCGCAGATCCTCTCAAGCTCTGTCAGGTTGGATGGGGAGCGTTGTTGCACAGCTATGTTCAGGTCTCTCCAGAGATGTTCGACCGGGTACTAGTCCAGGCTCTGGCTGGGCCACTCAAGGACATTCAGAGACTTGTCCCGAAGCCACTCCTGTGTTGTCTTGGCTGTGTGCTTAGGGTCGTTGTCCTGTTGGAAGGTGAACCGTCGCCCCAGTCTGAGGTCCCGAGCGCTCTGGAGCAGGTTTTTAACAAGGAGCTCTCTGTACTTTGCTCCATTGATCTTTCCCTCGATCCTGACTAGTCTCCCAGTCCCTGCTGCTGAAAAACATCCTCCAAGCATGATGCTGCCACCACCATGCTTCACCGTAGGGATGGTGCCAGGTTTCCTCCAGACGTGACGCTTGGCATTCAGGCCAAAGAGTTCAATCTTGGTTTCATCAGAACAGAGAATCTTGTTTCTCATGGTCTGAGAGTCCTTTAGGTGCCTCTTGGCAAACTCCAAGCGGGCTGTCATGTGCCTTTTACTGAGGAGTGGCTTCAGTCTGGCCACTCTACCATAAAGGCCTGATTGCTGGAGTGCTGCAGATGATTGTCCTTCTGGAAGGTTCTCCCATCTCCACAGAGGAACTCTGGAGCTCTGTCAGAGTGACCATCGGGTTCTTGGTCACCTCCCTGACAAAGGCCCTTCTCCCCCGATTGCTCAGTTTGGCCGGGCGGCCAGCTCTAGGAAGAGTCTTGGTGGTTCCAAACGTCTTGCATTTAAGAATGATGGAGGCCACTGTGTTCTTTGGGACCTTCAATGCTGCAGAAATGTTTTGGTACCCTTCCCCAGATCCGTGCCTAGACACAATCCTGTCTCGGAGCTCTACGGACAATTCCGTCGACCTCATGGCTTGGTTAAACCATAGATGAACAGGACTGAAGACAATTTAGGCTAGATTAGAGAGTATGATGAGACGGAGGCCAAAGCTTCATTTAGGCGTATTGAACAGAAGACAGAGACTGGTGCCTGAAGCTTTTCCCACCAGTGGGATGTTTCCACCAACTTTATTGCAGATAAAAATCAGTGTGTGGTGATGTAGCGCACACAAAATGTATGTTTTTGCTTAATTTTTCATGTACCGAATAAAAATCTAAAAGTTCAATGTGTTTCCATTGCATTTTCAACTCTACCCGTTGTCACAAAAACTGTTGCGTTAAACAGCAAAATGTGCCTACTCTGGTCTCGGCACGCGCGCTCTAGCCTTTAGTGCGGATAGGCTAGTCTACGTGATGAGATTATTATGGATAAGAATATTTTCATTTTTAGATTTGTGTGTAGTGGGTATATGTTGTGAAATTGTTAGATGATATTACTTGTTAGATATTACTGCACTGTCGGAGCTAGAAGTACAAGCATTTCACTACACCCGCAATAACATTTGCTAAACACGTGTATGTGACAAATAAAATTTGATTTACTCCAAGTTTACTTCAATATTTGCCCATAAAGGCGTTTCTACCGCATTCTCGCATAACACATTTTACCTACACAAAAAGATCACCAGTCGAACAAACCAATTATCTGTTGGCATTTATTATTTTTTTATACGGTATGACTTAACTCGCATAAAAACTGTGGATGGAAACGTGGTTAGTGAGAAAGATTTAAAATGTAGGATGGCTGAAAGCAGATTATTTTTTTATGCATGTGATCTATAAATGACCGTATGGTCCAGGCCATTTGGGACGCCCCCCAGAACAGATGGGAACTGGCAGGAAAACAGACCATCTAACAGGCACCGGGACAAGTCACTTTGTACTAGTGAAGCTTGATAAGAACAGATGATGTGTGTCTGTTCAAACGCTGTCTCCAGTCTGACGAAACGCATACAGCTGCATACAGAATGAACCGACCACTCGAGACCCTTTCACACCAATTCCCCAGAATGAGAAAAAACACACCATGAAATAGGCTACAGATCACATTTGTTGACTTCTAAAACTTCCAGCACAGCACACTGTGTCCAAAACTGATGCAATATTGGGTGAATATTTGTATTCGAAAGAACAGTGTTCTCAATACCAATATTTTGCAGACAGGGCATATAACTAATGTAGCAACACTGAGATACACAAGAGGAAAGGGGACAGAAATAAGCAGAGTGTGTAGAAAGTCCCTGGTGGAAAACACCACCGTTTATCACCTTTTCTCACAGACAGAGAAAAGAGAGGAATATGCTAATCTCTCAAGACTGAGTGGGTCTACCCAGTCTCTCGTTCCACACACACAGCTAAACAATGGGTTCAATTTCCTCTGCATCATCAGCTGTGGGACCCTGGAGTGCCTAACTAGCTAGCTAGCTGAGTTGTGCTGTGTCCTGAAACACATCAGGACAGTACAATCACAGCAGCTGTAGAGCAGGCTGGCTGGCTGGCTGGCTGGCTGTAGAGCAGGCTGGCTGGCTGTAGAGCAGGCTGGCTGGCTGTAGAGCAGGCTGGCTGGCTGTAGAGCAGGCTGGCTGGCTGTAGAGCTGGCTGGCTGGCTGTAGAGCAGGCTGGCTGGCTGGCTGGCTGTAGAGCAGGCTGGCTGGCTGTAGATCAGGCTGGCTGGCTGTAGAGCAGGCTGGCTACATCCCACTGTGCTGTACTCCAGCAGAGATGTGCTCATTTAGCACACACACACACACACACACACACTCAACTCTCAGTATACAGAGGGAGTTGGATCTGGAATCAATAAAGTAGAAATCTATCTAATGTATCACTGTCCCAGATGTCATCTCTAGGCTCCACCACAGGACCAGATTGAGTTTCATCATAGCCAAAGCTTTCCCAGTTTAAACCCGTGATAGAGAAACCCCAGGCATCATCTCTGTATTAGCTTGGCTGTTCTATCCAATAGCAGAATAGGCCTTTAATGTGTCTGCTGTTCCATCACCCCACTCTCTCGGGAGAGAGGGGGGTGAGGAGAGGAGAGGGGAGAGGAAATGGAAGAGGAGGACAGATCATAACTGGAGAGGAGAGGAGGACAGATCATAACTGGAGAGGAGAAGAGGACAGATCATAACTGGAGAGGAGAAGAGGACAGATCATAACTGGAGAGGATAGGAGGACAGATCATAACTGGAGAGGAGAGTGTGCCTCCTGTGAAAACCAATAGACACTCCATGATGGAGTTCCACAGATTAAAAATGTCCTTGAACAGGACACCATGCCAGCATCCCAAATGGCACCCTATTCCCTATACAGTGCACTACTTTAGACCAGAGCCATATGGGCTTGTAGTGCATTATAAATGGAATAGGGTGCTATTTGTTACACATACCACACTGACCGAAGGAACCCAGCTCCCCTGAACTAGATACCACTGACCCAGGAACCCAGTTCCCTGAACTAGATACCACTGACCCAGGAACCCAGCTCCCCTGAACTAGATACCACTGACCCAGGAACCCAGCTCCCCTGAACTAGATACCACTGACCCAGGAACCCAGTTCCCTGAACTAGATACCACTGACTCAGGGCCGAGGACTGATGAGGATTGAGGACAAGATGAACAGGGATTGACATTAATCTCTCAAAAGGCACTTGTCCATTGGGCAAGTCAGGAAAAGTCTTAGACTGTGGTCACTTGACCAAAGAAGACCTAAGTTCAAGCCAATGTCACTGGTGTCTTTGCCTGGCCCTTTGACGTCACCTAAGATCATTGACTTACCATAAGTACAGTACTGCCTGCCCTGCCAGTAATGTAGTGCTCTGCTAGTATGGGCTAAGCTGCTTTATAAGTTTCCATATTTTCTTCTCCACGTCTCTCAGGACCTCTCTCGCCCTCTGTCCTTTCTCAATGTCCCTGTCCCTCTGTCCCCCTATCCTTATTTCTCAATGTCTCTGTCCCTCCATATCTTTCTTTCTCCCCCTGACCCTTCCTCCTCCTCCATCTCTCTCTCTGGACACGTGGCTGGCACTGTTCACACCTCTGGGTCCTGGACTCTGCCCTGTGCTCTGCCCTGTGCTCTGCATGTCACAAACACCACAGCCTGGGTCAGAGTGGCCTAGCGTTCTGTTCGCCCCGTCACTTGTTCCTGTTTTCTAAACGTTATGTGCTACACACTAAATCTGTCACTGATATTCACACTTCTACTCAATACAACACATATTGAATTTAACTTCACACTGTTCACTATAATAGAATAAGCATAGAATGGCTAATGTTCTCATATTTGCAAAGGCCTCCCTGTGATTTAGGTGGAGGAATGGGAGGAAGGAATATACATGCATCATGATCTGTAGGTCATTGTGGCAGTAAGGGGACAGCACTGCATCATGATCTACAGGTCATTGTGGCAGTAAGGGGACAACACTGCATCATGATCTGCAGGTCATTGTGGCAGTAAGGGGACAACACTGCATCATGATCTGCAGGTCATTGTGGCAGTAAGGGGACAACACTGCATCATGATCTGCAGGTCATTGTGGCAGTAAGGGGACAACACTGCATCATGATCTGCAGGTCATTGTGGCAGTAAGGGGACAACACTGCATCATGATCTGCAGGTCATTGTGGCAGTAAGGGGACAACACTGCATCATGATCTGCAGGTCATTGTGGCAGTGGGGACAACACTGCATCATGATCTGCAGGTCATTGTGGCAGTAAGGGGACAACACTGCATCATGATCTGCAGGTCATTGTGGCAGTAAGGGGACAACACTGCATCATGATCTGCAGGTCATTGTGGCAGTAAGGGGACAACACTGCATCATGATCTGCAGGTCATTGTGGCAGTAAGGGGACAACACTGCATCATGATCTGCAGGTCATTGTGGCAGTAAGGGGACAACACTGCATCATGATCTGCAGGTCATTGTGGCAGTAAGGGGACAACACTGCATCATGATCTGCAGGTCATTGTGGCAGTAAGGGGACAACACTGCATCATGATCTGCAGGTCATTGTGGCAGTAAGGGGACAACACTGCATCATGATCTGCAGGTCATTGTGGCAGTAAGGGGACAACACTGCCTGAAACCTTCTTCACTCTTCAGTTAACAGAGACACACCCTCTTCCCCCCCTCAAACAGACACACCACTCTCTCACAGACACACCACTCTCTCACAGACACACCACTCTCTCACAGACACACCACTCTCTCACAGACACACCACTCTCTCACAGACACACCACTCTCTCACAGACACACCACTCTCTCACAGACACACCACTCTCTCACAGACACACCACTCTCTCACAGACACACCACTCTCTCACAGACACACCACTCTCTCACAGACACACCACTCTCTCACAGACACACTGCCCCCAACGTTTAAAATGTTAGGCACCAAAAAGAGAGTTTTATATATAGTTTAGTCATCCATTAGGCCTGTATGAATCCTACCTTTGAAACACATCTCATGATTAGTGAAGCAGAACCTTTACCTTTCTTCCTGAGCCAATCAAATGAGCCTAGACCTACTGTCCAGTTAGCAGGTTGTTAGCTAGCTAGGTAACATGACTGAACAATGTTGTTTGTTATCAAACCAATAATTAGTGACCTGGGTTTAGTTTCAAATGGCCCGTGACATGGTTTGTGAAATTATATAAAATGCGCGCGAAATCATGCATGCACACAAAAAAAAAAAAAAAATGTCGCTCTGGTAATATGAGTCAGATTATTTTAACCGTTTGAGCTAGAGTCTAGCAGTTTTCTTTGCTGTAAAGCTGCAAGCATGACTGTCGCAAAGCTGTTTTCCCCTCTGGCACTGCTGCGTGACAGCAAACTTGCAAAGCCTATCAGACTGGCCTGTGCTCTTGGTTATACCAGGGTTTAAATGATATACAATGTATGAACTTTGCTTGCTCTGCTCCAATGTATCAAATGTAACAACAGAAGGCTCATCAGGGACTGCACCGCTCCCTCTCCATCACGGCTAAATTATATTTTAAAAACTGATGGAGGAATAGATGCGTAGGAAGAGCTGATGGAGAGAAGCAGGTGAGTGATGGCTGGAAGGGGATGCGGCTGGCTGATTACAGCTCCCTAACGTGATATGTTCATGAACGTGAAGTGGACATTATTGGACCGGCGCATACAAGAGACCAGTTGCTGTTGCTTCAGAATGTTTACAGACTTTATAAACATTTTATAACAAGCGCCAGCGGGTTCTTTAGATCGGTAGGGACGACAAATGTGGTAGTATCATGACGTTTTGGTACCGTGATATTACCGTGGTACCGGTATACCGTGCAACACTACTATGGGGACTGGTCAAACGTGTGTATATATATATATATATATATATATATATATATATATATATATATATATATATATATATAGTTAATAAGGTGACATTTGGAACACAGAAATAGACTCCATAATAAGAAAACAAAGAGAAACTTCCCAAGGACTTGGTGGAGTCGATTCTCATTGTTCAGCTAGCGACCGGCTTCACTGTTCTTGTACCAGAGGAACAGACACATCCATTCTGTTGCCTGATGGACAGAGATATAGAGAGGGGCTGAAAGAGGGAAGGAGAAATGTCATTGAGAATTGATTTCTTTCTCTTTTGTGAGCGGCAAAGCGCAAGGAGCTTTTGAGAGGAAAATGTATGCTGAATGGTGGAGTTTTGAGGCTCAGGAGGGGGTCATTGTGTGTTGAAGAGGGGATGTGTGAGTGAACGATAGGTTGAGATCATCGAGTTTAGCCTAGCAGTTGGTTTGACGCTGTGACCATTCTGGCTCCATCAAAGCCTGGCTTATGACGGAGTGAAAGCACAGGCAGGACATTGCAGGACAGGACACACTGCAGGTAAACTAGAGCATCACATATCCACTACACATATACAACAGCTATCTAGCTAGTAGCTACCTCCCTCTAGCCTGGAACACAGCTATCTAGCTAGTAGCTACCTCCCTCTAGCCTGGAACACATCAGCTATCTAGCTAGTAGCTACCTTCCTCTAGCCTGGAACACATCAGCTATCTAGCTAGTAGCTACCTCCCTCTAGCCTGGAACACAACCGCTATCTAGCTAGTAGCTACCTCCCTCTAGCCTGGAACACATCAGCTATCTAGCTAGTAGCTACCTTCCTCTAGCCTGGAACACATCAGCTATCTAGCTAGTAGCTACCTCCCTCTAGCCTGGAACACATCAGCTATCTAGCTAGTAGCTACCTCCCTCTAGCCTGGAACACAACCGCTATCTAGCTAGTAGCTACCTTCCTCTAGCCTGGAACACAACCGCTATCTAGCTAGTAGCTACCTCCCTCTAGCCTGGAACACATCAGCTATCTAGCTAGTAGCTACCTCCCTCTAGCTTGGAACACATCAGCTATCTAGCTAGTAGCTACCTTCCTCTAGCCTGGAACACATCTAGCTAGTAGCTACCTCCCTCTAGCCTGGAACACATCAGCTATCTAGCTAGTAGCTACCTCCCTCTAGCCTGGAACACATCAGCTATCTAGCTAGTAGCTACCTTCCTCTAGCCTGGAACACATCAGCTATCTAGCTAGTAGCTACCTTCCTCTAGCCTGGAACACATCTAGCTAGTAGCTACCTTCCTCTAGCCTGGAACACATCAGCTATCTAGCTAGTAGCTACCTCCCTCTAGCCTGGAACACATCAGCTATCTAGCTAGTAGCTACCTTCCTCTAGCCTGGAACACATCAGCTATCTAGCTAGTAGCTACCTTCCTCTAGCCTGGAACACATCTAGCTAGTAGCTACCTCCCTCTAGCCTGGAACACATCAGCTATCTAGCTAGTAGCTACCTTCCTCTAGCCTGGAACACATCAGCTATCTAGCTAGTAGCTACCTCCCTCTAGCCTGGAACACATCAGCTATCTAGCTAGTAGCTACCTCCCTCTAGCCTGGAACACAACCGCTATCTAGCTAGTAGCTACCTTCCTCTAGCCTGGAACACAACCGCTATCTAGCTAGTAGCTACCTCCCTCTAGCTTGGAACACATCAGCTATCTAGCTAGTAGCTACCTCCCTCTAGCTTGGAACACATCAGCTATCTAGCTAGTAGCTACCTCCCTCTAGCCTGGAACACATCAGCTATCTAGCTAGTAGCTACCTCCCTCTAGCCTGGAACACATCAGCTATCTAGCTAGTAGCTACCTTCCTCTAGCCTGGAACACAACCGCTATCTAGCTAGTAGCTACCTTCCTCTAGCCTGGAACACATCAGCTATCTAGCTAGTAGCTACCTCCCTCTAGCTTGGAACACATCAGCTATCTAGCTAGTAGCTACCTTCCTCTAGCCTGGAACACAACCGCTATCTAGCTAGTAGCTACCTCCCTCTAGCTTGGAACACATCAGCTATCTAGCTAGTAGCTACCTCCCTCTAGCCTGGAACACATCAGCTATCTAGCTAGTAGCTACCTCCCTCTAGCCTGGAACACATCAGCTATCTAGCTAGTAGCTACCTCCCTCTAGCCTGGAACACATCAGCTATCTAGCTAGTAGCTACCTCCCTCTAGCCTGGAACACAACCGCTATCTAGCTAGTAGCTACCTTCCTCTAGCCTGGAACACAACCGCTATCTAGCTAGTAGCTACCTTCCTCTAGCCTGGAACACAACCGCTATCTAGCTAGTAGCTACCTCCCTCTAGCTTGGAACACATCAGCTATCTAGCTAGTAGCTACCTCCCTCTAGCCTGGAACACAACCGCTATCTAGCTAGTAGCTACCTTCCTCTAGCCTGGAACACATCTAGCTAGTAGCTACCTCCCTCTAGCCTGGAACACATCAGCTATCTAGCTAGTAGCTACCTCCCTCTAGCCTGGAACACATCAGCTATCTAGCTAGTAGCTACCTCCCTCTAGCCTGGAACACATCAGCTATTTGGTATTTGATTAGGATCCCCATTAGCTGTTGCAAAAGCAGCAGCTACTCTTCCTGGGGTCCACATACAACATTAAACATGACATAATACAGAACATTAATAGACAAGAACAGCTCAAGGACAGAACTACATAAAACATTTTTTTAAGTCACACGTAGCCTACAAATCCCCTGTAGCTCAGTTGGTAGAGCATGGCGCTTGCAACGCCAGGGTTGTGGGTTCGTTTCCCACGGGGGGCCAGTATGAAAACATGTATGCACTCACTAACTGTAAGTCGCTCTGGATAAGAGCGTCTGCTAAATGACTAAAATGTAATGTAAATGTATATCAATACATACACAAACTATCTAGGACAAATAGGGGAGAGGCGTTGTGCCATGAGGTGTTGCTTTATCTGGGTTTTTTTTATGAGATAGAATGGAGTTCCATGCAATAATAGCTCTATATAATACTGTACGCTTTCTTGAATTTGTTCTGGATTTGGGGACTGTGAAAAGACCCCTGGTGGCATGTCTGGTGGGGTAAGTGTATGTGTCAGAGCTGTGTGTAAGTTGACTATGCAAACAATTTGGGATTTTCAACACATTAATGTTTCTTATTTACATTTTAGTCATTTAGCAGACGCTCTTATCCAGAGCGACTTACAGTTATAGTGAGTGCATACATTTTCATTTTCTTATAAAAAGAAGAAGTGATGCAGTCAGTCTCTCCTCAACTCTTAGCCAAGAGAGACTGGCATGCATAGTATTTATATCAGCCCTCTGATTACAATGAAGAGCAAGACGTGCCGCTCTGTTCTGGGCCAGCTGCAGCTTAACTTGGTCTTTCCTTGCAGCACTGGACCACACGACTGGACAATAATCAAGATTAGACTAAACTAGAGCCTGCAGGACTTGCTTTGTGGAGTGTGGTGTCAAAATAGCAGAGCATCTCTTTATTACGGACAGACCTCTCCCCATCTTTACAACCACTGAATCTATATGTTTTGACCATGATAGATTGTAAACTAAGGTAACACCATGTAATCTAACAGTACAGCTCCCACAATCTTCTTATTATCAATTTCTATCAACCAATCATCAGTCATTTGTGTCAGTGCAGTACATGTTGAGTGCCCTTCCCTATAAGCATGTTGAAAGTCTGTTGTTAATTTGTTTACAGAGAATTAGTATTTTATTTGGTCAAACAATTTTTTCCAACAGTTTGCTAAGAGCTGGCAGCAAGCTTATAGGTCTACTGTTAGAACCAGTAAAGGCCATTCTTGGGTAGCAGAATTACTTTGGCTTCCCTCAAGGCCTGAGGACAAAGACTTTCCTCTAGGCTCAGATTAAAGATATGACAGATAGGAGTGGCCATAGAGCCAGCTACCATCCTCAGTAGCTTTCCATCTCAGTTGTCAATGCCAGGAGGTTTGTCATTTTACTCCCACACTAACTTTACAAAATTCAAACTTGCAATGCTTTTCTTTCATTATTTGTTTTTGAATACGATGGCTCACTGCTCATTTCCTGCCTAAGTTTGCCCACTTTGCCAATTAAGTAATCATTGAAATAATTGGCAACAAACGGTTTTGTGATGCATAAGCCATCTGATTCGATGAAAGATGGAGTTTAATTTGTCTTTCTACCCATAATTTCACTTAAAGTACTCCAGTTTCTTCTTCTTTTTGTTGAGTTTAGTCACATAATTTCTCAATTTGCAGTAAAATCGACCAGTAAGATGTGCAGCCAGACTTATTAGCCACTCCTTTTGCCCCATCTCTTTCAACCATACAGTTTTTCAATTCCTCATCAATCCATGGAGCCTTAACAGTTCTAACAGTCAGTTTCCTAACAGGTGCATGTTTATCAATAATTGGAAGAAGCAATTTCATAAAAGTGCAACATCTGGATGCTCCTTATTAATCACAAAAGACCTACAGTCCATTCGGAAAGTATTCAGACCCCTTCACTTATTCCACATTTTGTTACGTTACAGCCTTATTCTAAAATGGATTAAATTCTTTTTTTCCATCAATCTACACACAATACCCCATAATGACAAAGCAAAAACAGGTTTTTAGAACATTTAGCAAATTTATTAAAAATTAAAAACTGAAACATCAAACATCAGACCTTTTACTCAGTACTTTGTTGAAGCACCTTTGGCAGCGATAACAGCCTCAAGTCTTCTTGGGTATGACGCTACAAGCTTGGCACACCTGTATTTGAGGAGTTTCTCCCATTCTTCTCTGCAGATCCTCTCAAGCTCTGTCAGGTTGGATGGGGAGTGTTGCTGCACAGCTATTTTCAGGTCTCTCCAGAGATGTTCGACCGGGTTCAAGTCCGGGCTCTGGCTGGGCCACTCAAGGACATTCAGAGACTTGTCCCGAAGCCACTCCTTCATTGTCTTGGCTGTGTGCTTAGGGTCGTTGTCCTGTTGGAAGGTGAACCTTCGCCCCCAGTCTGAGGTCCTGAGCGTTCTGGAGCAGGTTTTCATCAAGGATCTCTCTGTACTTTGCTACCTTCATCATTCCCTCGATCCTAACTAGTTTCCCAGTCCATGCAGCTGAAAAACATCCCCACTGCATGATGCTGCCACCACCATGCTTCACTCTAGGGATGGTGCCAGGCTTCCTCCAGATGTGACGCTTTGCATTCAGGCCAAAGAGTTCAATCTTGGTTTCATCAGACCAGAGAATCTTGTTTCTCATTGTCTGAGAGTCCTTTAGGTGCCTCTTGGCAATCTCCAAGCGGGCTGTCATGTGCCTTTTCCTGACGAGTGGCTTCCATCTGGCCATTCTACCATAAAAGCCTTATTGGTGGAGTGCTGCAGAGATGGTTGTCCTTCTGGAAGGTTCTCCCATCTCCACAGAGGAACTCTGGAGCTCTGTCAGAGTGACCATCGGGTTCTTGGTCACCTCCCTGACCAAGGCCCTTCTCCCTCGATTGCTCAGTTTGGCCGGGCAGCCAGCTCTAGGAAGAGTCTTGGTGGTTCCAAACTTCTTCCATTTAAGAATGATTAAGGCCACTGTGTTCTTTGGGACCTTCAATGCTGCAGAAATGTTTTGGTACCCTTCCCCAGATCTGTGCCTAGACACAATCCTGTCTCGGAGCTCTACGGACAATTCCTTCGACCTCATGGCTTGGTTTTAGCACTGACATGCACTGTCAACTGTGGGACCTTATATACACAGGTGTGTGCCTTTCCAAATAATGTACAATCAATTGAATTTACCACAGGTGGACTCCAATCAAGTTGTAGAAACAGCTCACGGATGATCAATGGAAACAGGATGCACCTGAGCTCAATTTCGAGTCTCATAGCAAAGAGTCTGAACACCTACGTAAATAAGGTATGTTCTTTATGTTTAATACATTTGGAAACATTTCTAAAAACCAGTTTTCGCTTTGTCATTATGGGGTATTGTGTGTATTTAAAAAAAAAAAAGTAAATCTACATTTTTGAATAAGGCTGTAACGTACCAAAATGTGGAACAAGTCAAGGGGTCTGAATACTTTCTGAATGCACTGTATATGCTGAAGAGAGGAGTGATATTTGAAAGTGACAAAGCAGGTAGCACAGGCTGTACGAGTCACACACAGCAAATACATGAACACACCCTCCCACCCTCACAATTTACTGTGCCTGTCAATCACTGTAGGCTCCGTCCAACCAAAATGAGATTGAGCTACAGTAGTTTAGTTACAGAAGATTGACAGGTGAAAATCTATACTCTGGGTCCAACGTCACTTCTGTTTTCAGGGCTCACACACACAATGTCCTTGTCAGGACAGACAAGATTGGTTTTGAAAGTTGACAGTTTTGGCAATTGGCTTTGGAGAACAAGTAGAACCAGTTGGTCAAGCATGTAAAGACAAAGGACAGGTGTGTCTGGATGCTAGACTCATTTGCATTAGGCCCAGGATGATGTCGGAACTTGGCTTTCTAGAGGAAAGATGAAATCCCTGGTAGTGTCACAGCAGGTACACTGAACATGTTATCTGCCTTATGTGTTACACACTAGTGATACCATTTTGCTTAACGCTTAAACAGACTTTTTTCTTGGTTTTCCGTTAAACAATAAGAAAATAATCTTACAATTCCACGTCAATTTCCAATGCAGAATAACAGTCCTATTACGCATTTATGACTGCTAGGGTCGGGCAATTCATTTATCTCTACCGCAACCCTTTACAGACATAGAACGTAGCTACAGTAACATGTCGATAGCGACAATTGGTAACTTTACATACCATTAACAAAAGTGACACTAGAATTGCTCTCCAGCATAAAATGTTCGGTATCATTTCCCTGACAACAATAACAGTCTTTGATTGATGTGCTGCTGTGTTGTGTTTTATGGTAGGGTAGCTAGATGTGTTTTATTTTCGACTAAATATCTTGGTAAGTCACAGTATTTAACAAACTTTAAAGTACTTTTTTAGGAGAGAGTGGTCTGCGCACAGGCAGCTCAAGATTATTTGATTGACAGTTCTGGTCGCCTAGTGATGGGCGTTAGTCCCGCTTCAGAAGCATCATTCCTTTACAGACCAGTAAAATGCCCATTCATATCTCCAGAGAAGGTTGTGTCTGCATTTAAAAATCTGTAGTGTAGCCTAACCTAACAGACAGACATGCCATAGCCGAGGCGCTTTCTAGGGGACACATTCCATTATGTCTGAAAAGGATCATCGATAAAGGCTACCGGTAACCTACTGTAATTTCATATATGAGGCAAAAACGAAGAGTAGGTTACCCCGTGCTCGCAAGACTGGCCCGACGATACCTTCTGTATCCAGGCGACATCGGTTCCATGAATGTTCTCAGTAGCTCAGCTGGTAGAGCACGGCGCTTGTAACGCCAAGGTAGTGGGTTCGATCCCCGGGACCACCCATACACAAAAAAAAATGTATGCACGCATGACTAAGTCGCTTTGGATAAAAGCGTCTGCTAAATGGCATATTATTTATTTTATTATTATGAATAGGCTAGGATATCCTACACGCAACAGACCGAAGACTAAACACACACTTGCATCATTAGCCAAGAGACGGAGCTGGTAGGCCAGCAGGAGAGAGAGGAGGGGCAGGCAGAAGCGTGCGCATATATTCTGGTAATCTGCATCTCGCAATGTCGTCTTGCAAATTCACCAAAGTAGCCTAAAGTTAGCCTCTTCCTCTCTGGTTTTATTTTCATTACAAACTTTCCCAGGCCTTTATAGCCTATCGACTATAACAGAGAAACATTTTTTTGTGATAACTGCACTGTGATTTTAGTTAAGTGGGGGGGGAACAAAACGTTAAGGATCCCAACTTTGTTTAAACGTTCACACCCCTATTATACACTAAAACAGGTTTCAAACTAGGCTATTCTCTCTAAGAAGTCCTAGCCCATTGTTGCATTACAAAAGCACAACTCACTCACATAATAAATCCTCAAGAATTTGCCAGTTGTGAGCTGTGAGACCAGAATGCTCCGTCTCCCTAATACTTCACAGGCACACACCTTAGTTCGTCAACGTGACCACCAGCCCAGGGCGTATCTAGCCTACTCTGTGCCTGCCTGTAACTTCCCTCTCAAACTGGGTATATCATAAATACAAGCCAACACAGTGATCCACTCAGCACCGAGACTCACAACAAGGAACTAGCCAAACAAAAACACAGCAGAGGAAGAATGGGGCTAGTCTAAACAAAAGCACTGGTAATGGAGCCATCTCTGGGCGTTTTCCACATCTGACCAACTCTGAGTAGTGTGTGTGTGTGTGTGTGTCAAGTTCAACAACACTGGGTCCTTTGTCTCTGGCTCCCCATCATAAGACCTGGCAGGAGTGTAATCGCCCGCGCTGGATCAGATGGGTACCAAGAGAGAGGGGTCACAAGCGGAGAACAAGCTGTGACATTAACTTGTCACATTAACTTGTCCTTCACACCACGAGCCAGAGAACAACTTCCAGTTTGTCAAATGCTCCATTTGTTTTGACTCGACACACAGCCTAGCCTATGCTCTGTTTGCTCAACACTGCCTGCTAGCCAAGGTCCAACACAGATTCTACCTGAAAGCCACAATCCAACAGAGAAGAACAGTCATAATCAAAAAGGCACACAGAAGACCTGACACATGGACAGTAAACTGAATCGCCCCACAACTACCATAGACTCTCCCAAATGGCACCCTATTCCCATAGGGCTCTGGTCAAAACTAGTGCACTATATAGGGAATGGGGTACCATTTGGGACGCACACTTAGCCTGTTGTACTCTGGTCTTTGCCCTCTACGTGGCATTGATAGGAGCCTACAGACAGTATTAGCCAGCTACTGACTAGTGATCCTCAGTACAAACACACAGGCCAGACTCTGTGCATCTGACACTCAGGCTCCAAACAGAGTTTGTCTAGCTGCTTTCCTGTTCAAATAACTGTCTGTTGAACCACATCTCTCTAGCCTGCGTCCCAAATGGCAGTCTTTTCCTTCCATAGTGAACTAGTTTTGACCAGAGCTCTATGGGAATAGGGTGCCATTTGGGAGAGTCATTTCATCATTTCTCCTGTCACTATCTGGTCTAGGCAGACTAGTTATTGTAGTTGTAGGGTGATTCAGTTCACTGTCCATGTGTCAGGTCTTCCATGTGGTCCTCTGTAGCTCAATTGGTAGAGCATGGTGCTTGTAACACCAGGGTAGTGGGTTCGATCCCCGGGACCACCCATACGTAAACATGTATGCGCACATGACTGTAGGTCGCTTTGGATAAAAGCGTCTGCTTAATGGCATATTATTATTTATTATTATGTGCATTAAATAGGGAACAGGGTGCCATTTGGACAGACCACATCACCTCTGGAGTCTACTGCTTCTGGTTGCTATAGCTTCTGCTGGCCATGCCTGACTGACCCATTTAACCAGAAAGCTTACAAACACACACACACACAGCTCACACAGACCCTTAGGCTAAGTAGCCTAACTCTCAAAAGGGCTTTATGAACTAGTCTCCGCGTACTAACCACGAGCAGAGGAACTACGCATTACCGTGACCAGGGACTTGGTGATGGAGCGATATTGCCATGCATATTATACGGTGATGGAGCAATATTGCCATGCATATTATACGGTGATGGAGCGATATTGCCATGCATATTATACGGTGATGGAGCGATATTGCCATGCATATTATACGGTGATGGAGCGATATTGCCATGCATATTATACGGTGATGGAGCGATATTGCCATGCATATTATACGGTGATGGAGCGATATTGCCATGCATATTAAACGGTGATGGAGCGATATTGCCATGCATATTATACGGTGATGGAGCGATATTGCCATGCATATTATACGGTGATGGAGCGATATTGCCATGCATATTATACGGTGATGGAACGATATTGCCATGCATATTAAACGGCTGTTTCCGTTTTGTCAGTTTCTCTTCTCTACATCAATAAAGACGTCACGTAGCAGCTGTGTGTTACTTGTCTTCTCTCCTCTCAGCCAAGACAAGCCTTTATCAGTTCCAACACAGGCTGGAGCCCACGCTGGAGCTGATTTAGTTTGGAAGGATGATGGATGCTAGTGTTAGTTAGGCTACGGCTTACGCCGAATGCCCTGTACAGTGACTACAGTCTTATTTCAAGTCTCTTATGAATAAAATGAGACCTAGCTAGTTACTGTGTGGATTAATTAAAGTTACCCAACCAAAGATGAAATATTATACCTTGTTTAGATGGTGGACTACAGTGCACTACTGACAGCTCATCAGCAGCGCTTGCATCCATTTTGAAACTAAAACACATCAGCTAAAAAAATAGGAGGTCTTCTGAGGTTCCTAGCTAATAAGGTTAAGCATATGCCTAGCTGGTTGACATGGCAATGACTGACCTGTCAACCACAAAACTAACCCCACCCCCTGTCAAGCAAATCACGAGCTCTGGACCATAATCCAAAAGCAGGCTGAGGGTGGTTTCCAGGACAGTACCTGACCATACACAGACCGACTGTTCCTGATAATGCTATTTTGACATGGCAAGTCACAAGCCTTTAAACCAGTGTATTCAAAGTCGAGGTCGCCCACCCCCCATAAAAAAAAACATATGGGGTGAAAAATACATGTATTCTACTCTAATTCTCTCTAAATCCGATACATGTCATTTTAAACTATGTACAGTAAGCACAACCTTATACCTTACATAGTGACCACACAGCTCGCGTTACGTGTTCGAGCGTTGCAAAATAAATGTACACATACATGTTATTCAATCATTTAATACAAACTGCTTGCGTGCGTCGACGAACGTCTGCGTAGCCAGGCGCCAAAATAGAACTTGGTTCCATTTTTGACACGTGATGCGCTGCAAGTCCCGCCTCTCCCATCTCCTCATTGGTTTTTAGGAGCATATACCCACGTGGGTGATTGAAAGATGAACTGAGGTCCACACTCCAGTCCAGTTGGTGGTGGTAATGCACCTTAAAGTAGGTTGCCAACCAACATATGGAAGTCCGAAGAAGAAGACTGGAGAAGATTACTAGAAACTAACTGTCTACCCTTTTATCTGTGGATTAATTGTCCGAGTAGAGGACCTTCTGCATGTCAGGTAAAATAACAACCCAATGTTTATATCCCAGGACAAATTAGCTAGCAACAGCAAGCTAGATAAATTGCCATGAATGTTTAATGCGTTTCGACCTGTCCCCAAATTAATATAGTTGGTTCAGAGTTCGTTCTGATATTTCAACCTGCGTGTCCTGATCGTGTCTGGTGTGGATGGACAAAAACAACATGCGCGTTCCTGGTCTAGTCAGCATGTTAGGGTAGGGGTGAAAAACAGACTGCTGCAACCTGATTGGCTGAACACACCAACCAAACTTCTGGGAGAGCACGATGGTCGCCCTTTGAATGCTATAGCCACCCATAGACTTCCAGTCATTGTGCTAACGCTAGTTAGTATTGGCTCGCAAAACTACCTCTAACGTCCTTCATACTGAACACAGAGACATAAAAATGGTATCCACGAGTTCATTTGACTATTGGGAAGTAGATAAAGGGCCATTGCCAAAATCCAGAAGTATCCCTGTAAACTCAGACGATGGTGGAGATCCATAGCGCCCACTAGCGGTTGACCAGGCTACATCCCTATTGAGGGATTGGTTGTTTAGCAACAAAACTGATGCCTGCGCAACTATGGGTCGGCTTAGAGTGTTGACAACGTGCAAGCTATATTTAGTGTCCAATGCTTATTGAAAATATAAATCAATTGGCACAATGAGCACTTGTTCTCTCATATACATCGTTACAGTTGTTGATTATCTAGCTAGTTAATTTTAGCATTGACATTAAATTATTAAAAACAAGACATGGTAGCAAGAACAAGATGAAACTAGCTCCTTCCTTTTGCCAACATGGCAGTCGATTGTCATTGTCAGCTATCTGGCCATCCAGACCACTACACCACACGGACTTCTGCCCCATTAAAGCGTGCTCATCGTTTTCGTGACATTCTCAGCTAACCCATTTATGGGTATTTATAGATCCTAGTGGACCGTGTACAAATGCACCAACACCACAACAAAAACATTGCATATTCAAAAGACATATATAGCTAGCTAGAAATCAATAAGACTATGATAAGAGATTATTCTATTTACATAAATATATTCACAGTTAAAAACATTAGCTACTAGGTCATATAGCCTTATTTTAATCACCAGCTTATCAATGATATTGAGGCAAACAAAGGAGTGCTGTGTGAGACAGTTCAAAACACATTAACTTGAGGATAGTTAGCAAGCTAGTCATAACATGTTGAAAATGTGTATTTAAATTGCTGCTTGTTAAGAAATTAAGCTGTAATGTGAGGTTGGCTAAGAAGCAAAAATAAAGCAGTAACGTTAGCTACTAGAAAGTAGCATGAACATTGGCCACTGGCTTAGCCTGATCCAGCCAGCTCGCTAGTACAACATTGGTGTAGCGCTGCGAGACAAAGAAAGAAATCCAAACTCCAGATCTCTGGCATTTGAAATCATCATATCAAAATTAAAATCCATCTTTACACATTAATAATTGACGGACAAAACAAGAACACCCGAGCTCTTTAATTTACAACAATGTTTTCGACCATAGCGCCAACAAAATATGAGAGATGATGGACAGATAGTGTTTGGTTTACAAGCTAGCAGCCTGGCTAGCCTAACTAGCTTTCACTGCACTGACATTTCTGAACGAAGCGTCGCCTTTGAAGGAACCAGGGCAACACTTTGTTGACAGATTTTGTTCCACTAGCGTTAACTATCTGAATAGCTAGCTAACGTTTGCTAGCTAGCTACCGTACAGTAGTTAGCTGCTACATACCTACCTTTTGAAAAACAACCTCACGTTTTGTCTTTTCCAACAACTGGCTCAAGCCCAGGCAAGAGCTCACTGGCTAGAAGCTTACCGACGGATGATGTTGTGGCAGCTCAAGCTAGCACTAGCTCGCTAGCTATGCAGTGCGTCACTGGATGCAGAGGAACCCTGGCTAGCTAGGCTACTGTTATTCCAAAAAAGCCGTTACTGTAAATCTAGCTAAACAACTGAAATACCCGTTAAATGTAATGACAACCGCTAAATGTACCTTGTCGTGAGGCACGGAGACGCTGTCCTTTTGGCCCTAGGTTGTTCTCAAAGAGTTGACACGACCACGCCGATTTCTTCCAAGGCTCTCAAAGCGATTCTGAATTTCTGAAGGCTGACTTGACTTTACTCGCTGATGTCGTAGCGTTCTGTGTGACGCCCTCGCGTGAGCGCACCGAAACCAATCAGAATGCTCTAACGGGAACAGGTGGCCAACAGTTGATGAGCAGGAAGTGTATGCTAACAGGTTTGACGGGACCTGTAGTTCTCGGATTTTGTGTTGCAGCCTGACACAATACAATTTTAACAACCGCAAAACATGATCCCAGGAAAATACTTTGACATTACATAGGACTTACAATATGTATTTCTATTGTATCTCGACATTAATAGTGCCTGACTTCACAGTCCTTTGTATCCCCTTACTTATAATTGACAACCATTCAATAATTCAGTAGGATACCACTCAAAATTCAGTCATAAATGGAGGGTTGTAAGGTCATGTTCTAATTGTGGGGATAGAGTGGGGATTTTTTTCACAATATGTACATTACACTTTTACTCACACACAAAACACAAAGCCTATCGTGGATGTGTGGGTCTTATTGCATTTGGTTTAATACCAGATGCTGTAAAAGTATGATAATACATTCAAACTCAATGACTTCACATGTTTGACTCTGATCACCCCACTTCTGGCCTGGAGCATGACGTCAGGACACACACACACACACACACACACACACACACACACACACACACACAAGCACGCCATTGAGTGCAGAGGCATTTATAGCTTTGTGTGGTTGGGCAAAAGGCCTATGATGCAGTAGGACAGTCAGCCACAGTAGCCTGCAGTATGGTTACAAAACTCAGGCAGAGCATGCAGCAACACCGTAGACAAGAGTATTTAAGAATTTGTTTAATTTAGCAATGGTAATGATCTGGCATTAGGTGTTGTCAATGTGTGCTGTGTTGTGTAGGTCCAAACGCTGATCCAAAGGAACATGTGGGGTTGTGACTGACAATCCGCCAGCTGGAAAAACAGCACATAGCTAACACAGATGTCAGGTGAAAGCTTACAATTAGCTAACCCTCCAGTCATTACCTGTAACACACACACACACACACACACACACACACACACACACACACACACACACACAGCTAACCCTCCAGTCATGACCTGTTCAGCCACAGGCTGGGAAGCAGGCAGCCAGGAGTCAGGGTTAATGGAGGGTATCCAAGCCAGACTGGGGTTGTGATTGGGAGTTTCAGTAACACCTTATTTGGGGCGGCAGGTAGCTTAGTGGTTAAGAGCGTTGTGCCAGTAACCGAAAGGTCGCTGGTTCTAATCCCTGAGCCGACTAGGTGAAAAATCTGTCGATGTGCCCTTGAGCAAGACACTTAACCCTAATTGCTCCTGTAAGTCGCTCTGAATAAGAGTGTCTGCTAAATGACTAAAATGTAAAATGTGGCCCCTACAGGTGATCCATAGCCAACTGCAACATGCAGCAGTTAAGTTTACAGCTTGGATGGCTCAAGGTAGTGAATAAGTAAATATATGTTGCTTATCAATAGAGTTGAACGAAGTACTTCCCCCACAATTTATGTTGATTCTGTCAGACAGTGAAATGTGTCCATTGACAGAGTAGCAGCCAGTTTGCAAACCCAATCTTCAGCTAGATCTGCTGAGCTGGGTATGAGTGTATATGACAGGAAACATAGATACCACTACGCTGACGAGGCACACAAACAAAGTGATACAACTAATTTGGACCTGGAGGAAAACAGAAAGCAGACACAGTCATGGAGGGGGTGATTTCAGAGGATGTGATAAGAACAAAACTCAATGGCAAGTATTCACAAGCATGTCAATTAAAAAAGGTGGGAACTTAAAAGCAGTAGAGTAAGTTAGGGCTGGAAGGGAGAGAGAGGGGGTGAGAGAGAGAGAGAGAGAGAGAGAGAGAGAGAGAGAGAGAGAGAGAGAGAGAGAGAGAGAGAGAGAGAGAGAGAGAGAGAGAGAGAGTTCATTTATAATAGTTTGCTGTTGATGTTGTTCAATTTGTTTCTTTTCACTTTAGTTTATTATCTCCCATCCAATCCATCAGGGTTGGCCTTTGCTTTCTCCCATAGCCCTTCATTGGAAATAGAAGGCTAGCTTTCTCCAATCTGAGAATTAGTGAAGCCACAGAAATAGAATTCCTACACTAGATTTCTATATCTACAATTTAACTAATTATAAGATGGGCAGAGCATAATAGTCCATTCTAGTAATTTTATTCATATGAGGGTTAGTGTGGTGTCAGGGGGTGTGGCTATAACAGTGTAGTATGTACGGCCCTATACAGGGGTACAGTAGCTAGTGTGGTGGCAGGGGGTGTGGCTATAACAGTGTAGTATGTACGGCCCTATACAGGGGTACAGTAGCTAGTGTGGTGGCAGGGGGTGTGGCTATAACAGTGTAGTATGTACGGCCCTATACAGGGGTACAGTAGCTAGTGTGGTGGCAGGGGTGTGGCTATAACAGTGTAGTATGTACGGCCCTATACAGGGGTACAGTAGCTAGTGTGGTGGCAGGGGGTGTGGCTATAACAGTGTAGTATGTACGGCCCTATACAGGGGGTACAGTAGCTAGTGTGGTGGCAGGGGGTGTGGCTATAACAGTGTAGTATGTACGGCCCTATACAGGGGTACAGTAGCTAGTGTGGTGTCAGGGGTTGTGGCTATAACAGTGTAGTATGTACGGCCCTATACAGGGGTACAGTAGCTAGTGTGGTGGCAGGGGGTGTGGCTATAACAGTGTAGTATGTACGGCCCTATACAGGGGTACAGTAGCTAGTGTGGTGGCAGGGGGTGTGGCTATAACAGTGTAGTATGTACGGCCCTATACAGGGGTACAGTAGCTAGTCTTTTTATAAACAATTTATACCATTGTATAAGTGTATTTGCATGACCTGTTTTATAATAGTTTGTTATTCCGTGAATACTTGCTTTTCCTGTGTTTATTATCGTTATCAAGTATCATACCGCTGATTAGATTTCAATATGCTCACTTAAATTGTTATTTTGAGATTGAGCAATGCAAAAACTGACAGCAGCTCTTTCGGGTATCTTAAATGGACTCTAGCACAGTCTGGCCTTTTGGGACAGCCAAGGGCTTGTAGAGGAGGGAAGAAAACAGAGCTTAGAATAACTGTCCTGACTACTGACCCTGTAAAGCAGCACAAGCCTCATGGTCCTGTTGACTTGCAGAATCTAGTCTACCTTGTACTGCCTGGTGTCCTGGTTAAAGGAAGATGTCTCAGACTCAATAATCAAGGCTGTAGTCTGCATAGAAAGAACAGAGGAACCTCATGTGGTGGGGGTGTAGCCATGCATAACGCACAGCATCCTTCACAAGCATTTGCTGGACTTTGAGGACGACAGCGTTGAGTGTTTGTGGACTTGGCTGAGACCATCTTTCCTCCCACGTGGCGTTAACTGCATTGTGTCTGCTGTCCTCTATAATCTCCCCAAATCCTCTAAGGAGGACTGATCTGACTCCCAGGTCCTGGAATATCTCAAGAAGTGCCTTAGTACTTTTCAACACAGATATAGTCTTCCAGGTATTGTGATTCTTGGTGATACCAACACCCTGAAACATGGTCCATTGTGCACTCAGTTTGGACTAAAACAAGTGGTGTCAAAACCAGCTAGAGGCTCCAATCAGCTTGACTCCATCATCACTAACTGTAACGATCCCTGCAGTCTGAGTCGGTTTCTGTCTGGGTATTAGTTTTTCTGCTCGGGATCTCCAGTTTCCCGAGGGTTCTGGAACGCTCCCTGCCTGGTTGCCGGGCAACGTTGCTAGGCGGGAGCTCTCTTGATTTCCGCACCTGCATCCCATCAGCAATCTGCACACCTGGTCCTGATCATCACCCTTCTTAGGCTCTGTCCTAACATCCATTCCCTGCCGGATCGTTAGCCATGAACAGTATGTTTGTCCGTGTATCAGCCTTGGAACTTCTAGCGTTAGTTTTGTTGTTTTGCACCTTTTTGACTTGCTGTATACTTACCTCCGTTTTGTTCTATCTGCAGTCACTCACCCGGAACCTTCACCCAACCTCTGCCTGATGGTCGGCGGCTGCCGAGCCATTACTGGACCTACCACTGCACCCTCAACAACCCATCCACGCCACCCGCTCTGTTCCCTGGATTATTCAGCCTCACTCGTGGATCTATTAAATAAACACTCACCTTTGTTTCAACTTCCCTTGTCCTGGTCTGCTTCTGGGTTCTGGCTTAGTAAACCGTGACAGAACGATCCGGCCAGTATGAACCCAGCGGACCTGGACTCTGTTCGCCATGCCATTTCCCATCAGGAGAAGATGTTGGGCCATCATAGCACGGAGCTACAGGAGATCGCGTTGGCAGTTCGGAACCTTTCTACCGGTCTGACGGAGGTCCAGAACCAGCGCAAGTTTCCGGTGGAGGATCCACTACCGGTTTCACCCATCTCGCCTGCCGCTTCTGGAGCTGTGTCCTTCCGTGAGCCCAAGGTTCCGACGCGGATAAATATGAGGGGGAGCTGGGAAGATGCCGTTCTTTCCTTATGCAGTGTGGGTTAGTGTTCGATCTACAGCCCTACTCTTATGCCACAGACAAGGCTAGGATAGCCTTTGTGATTGAGTTGCTGCGTGGTCGAGCGCTGGAGTGGGCTTCAGCCGTTTGGGAACGACAAGACCCCTGCATGGCTTCATACCAGGGGTTCACGGCCGAGATGAGGAAGCTCTTCGACCATTCCGTCCGAGGGAGGGACGCAGCTAGGCGCCTGTTTTCGCTTCACCAAGGAACTCGCAGCGTGGCCGACTTCGTGATCGAGTTCAAGACGTTGGCTGTGGAGAGTGGGTGGAATGAGGAGTCTCTGCAAGCGGCCTTTTACCAGGGTCTGTCGGAGCAGCTCAAGGATGAGTTGATCTCCTATCCGGAGCCTAGTGACCTGGACAGCTTGGTAGCCTTGTCTATTCGGGTGGATAATCGAGTCCGAGAGCGAAGGAGGGAGAAGCAATGGGTTCCGTCCAATCGATCAGCTTCTCAGGTTCCAGTCGGGTCGGGGATTGGACCAGAATACGTCGATCATCGTCCACCACACAGGATTAGTGGAGAGGTCCTGTCTCCCGATTCTGAACCAATGCAAGTAGGGCGGCACGGGTTAACCAAGGAGGAACGCCAACTCAGACGTAGGACTAACTGTTGCCTCTACTGTGGTGGTTCGGGACATTACCTCGCCACCTGTTCCCGGCGGTCGTCAAACTGCGCGGCTCGCTAAAGTTGGGAGGACTTTTAGCGAGCCAGTTTCGACCTCTCAATACCTCTGTCAGACCCCCGTTTCCCGGCTACCCTTATGAACAGGAATCAGAGCTTAGCGATTAACGCTTTTATCGATTCAGGTGCCGATGGAAGCTTTCTTGATGCCGAGTTGGTGGAACAGCTGGGGCTTTCCAAGGAGCAATTGCCGGAAGCCATTGAAGCGACCACTCTGAACGGCAGTAGTCTGGCACGTATCACGATGAGGACTGAACCGGTTAAGATGCTGTTGTCGGGGAATCATTCGGAGATGATTTCATTCTTCATTCTGCCGTCTTCCCATGTTCCTCTGGTCCTTGGATACCCCTGGCTGAAGGAACACAATCCCACGTTCGATTGGGTGACGGGCAAGGTAACGAGTTGGAGCCTTGATTGTCATGCTAACTGTCTCAAGACTGCCTGTCCCCATTCGGTTCCCAGTCAGGTGATTGAGGCTAAACCCCCAGATTTGTCCCTGGTTCCCGAGACATATCACGATTTGGGGGAAGTGTTCAGTAAGCAGAAGGCTCTGTCACTCCCTCCCCACCGACCATATGATTGTGCCATCAACCTGTTCCCTGGAGCTGTCTACCCCAAGGGAAGGTTATACAGTATCTCCCGACCTGAACGTGAGGCTTTGGAGACCTACATCAAGGAGTCCCTAGCTGCTGGTCTCGTTCGTCCCTCGTCATCACCCCTGGGGGCAGGATTCTTCTTTGTGGGTAAGAAGGATGGCTCTCTTCGACCGTGTATTGATTATCGGGGGTTGAATGACATCACGGTCAAGAACAAGTATCCCCTGCCCTTGATGAGTTCTGCCTTCGACTCCTTACAGGGTGCTACGGTGTTCACCAAGCTAGACCTACGCAATGCGTATCACATGGTCCGGATCAGAGAGGGGGACGAGTGGTTGACGGGTTTCAATACACCGATGGGTCACCGAGTATCAGGTGATGCCGTTTGGACTGACCAATGCTCCAGCGGTATTCCAGAGTATGGTGAACGACGTCCTGAGAGATATGATCGGTCTCTTTGTGTTTGTTTACCTGGATGACATTCTGATCTTTTCTCGAAGGAACCTTCCGACCACGTCCAGCATGTCCGGCAGGTTCTGCAGCGATTGTTGGAGAATCGCCTGTTCGTGAAGGCCGAGAAGTGCGAGTTTCACGCCCACACGACATCCTTTCTCAGGTACATCATCTCCAGGGGAGAGATTAGGATGGACCAGGAGAAGGTTAGAGCGGTTCTGGAATGGGCCCAGCCCGGTACGAGATTGCAGCTCCAGAGATTTTTTGGGGTTTGCGAATTTCTACCGCAGATTCATCCGGGATTACAGCCGTGTGGCCGCTCCGTTAACTGCCTTGACTTCCAGTATCAGGACCTTCAAGTGGAATCCGGAGGCGGATCGAGCGTTTCTGGATTTGAAGAGGCGATTCACCAACGCACCGATTCTCTCTCAGCCGGACACGGCCCGTCAGTTCGTCGTTGAAGTGGACGCGTCTGATGTGGGAGTTGGCGCCATCCTGTCGCAGCGATGCTCCACGGACAGTAAACTCCATCCCTGCACCTACTACTCTCGTCGCCTTTCGCCTGCGGAGAGGAATTACGATGTGGGTAACCGGGAGCTTCTCGCGGTGAAACTTGCCTTGGAGGAGTGGCGCCACTGGTTGGAGGGGGCGGAGCAACCGTTTATTGTCTGGACTGACCACAAGAATCTTGCTTACGTGCAATCGGCTAGACGTCTCAACTCCCGTCAGGCCAGGTGGGCGTTGTTTTTCGGACGATTCAATTTTTCCCTGACGTTCCGACCTGGATCTAAGAACGGCAAGGCGGACGCCTTGTCCCGGATGTTCTCCAAGACGGAGGAGAGTGGGTCCAAGACCGAGACAATTCTCCCCCGGAACTGCGTCGTGGGAGCTGTTAGGTGGAAGATTGAGGAGGAGGTGATGGCGGCCCTTCGGACGCAGCCCGGTCCCGGTAACGGTCCACCCGGTCGGTTGTTTGTGCCTGAGTCGGTTCGTCCTGCTGTCCTCAAATGGTCCCACGCCAGCAAGATGGCTTGTCACCCTGGCGTGGCTCGGACGATGGCGTTTCTTCGCAGACGTTTTTGGTGGCCTGCCATGGCCGAGGATACTCGGGGTTATGTTGCTGCCTGTCCAGTGTGTGCGCAGAATAAGAGTACCAATCGGCCCAGCTCTGGACTACTTCACCCCCTTCCTATTCCCCGGCGACCATGGTCGCATCTGGCCCTGGACTTTGTCACTGGGTTGCCCGTTTCTGAGGGAAACACGGTCGTTCTGACTATCGTGGACAGATTCAGCAAGTTCGCCCACTTTGTGCCTATTGCCAAGCTTCCCTCTGCCTCGGAGACGTCCGAGATCCTGGTTAGGGAGGTTTTCAGGGTCCACGGTTTGCCCAGTGATATCGTTTCCGACCGTGGCCCTCAGTTTACCTCTGCTGTCTGGAAGTCCTTCTGTTTGGCCATTGGAGCTACAGTCAGCCTCACATCTGGTTTTCACCCCCAATCTAATGGTCAGGCGGAGAGAGCCAACCAGAAGATGGAATCCACGCTACGCTGCCTTGTCTCCTCCAACCCCACCTCCTGGGTCTCTCAGTTGCCTTGGGTTGAGTATGCCCACAATACTCTCCCTACATCTGCCACTGGGATGTCTCCCTTCCAGTGCCTGTATGGCTACCAACCTCCCTTGTTCCCTTCTCAGGAGAAGGAGCTCTCAGTGCCCTCTGTTCAGGCCCATATTCGTCGTTGCCACCGGACCTGGCATCGGGCCAGAAAGGCACTCCTTAGAGTTTCGGACCGGTATCAGCTCCAGGCGAATCGTCGCGGATCCCGCTCCCACCTATACCATCGGAGATAGGGTCTGGTTGGCCACACGGGATCTTCCTTTACGGACTGAGTCTAGGGAAGTTGTTACCGAGGTTCATTGGTCCGTTTGTGGTGGAGAAGGTGATCAATCCGGTGGCAGTTCGACTCAAACTACCGAGGACGCTCAGAGTCCATCCCACCTTTCATGTCTCCTGCCTCAAGCCTGTTCTCCTCAGTCCTCTGTTGCCTCCTCCGCCTCCTCCTCCTCCTCCTCGGATGATCGGAGGTGGTCCTGCCTACACGGTGCGACGCATCATGGATTCCAGACGGCGGGGCCGGGGTTTCCAGTATCTCGTGGACTGGGAGGGGTATGGTCCTGAGGAGAGGAGTTGGATTCCGCGGCGACAGATCCTAGATGCTGACCTCATTCGTGACTTCTACCGCCTCCATCCTGGCGCTCCGGGGAGTCCGCCCGGTGGCGTTCGTCGGAGGGGGTACTGTAACGATCCCTGCAGTCTGAGTCGGTTTCTGTCTGGGTATTAGTTTTTCTGCTCGGGATCTCCAGTTTCCCGAGGGTTCTGGAACGCTCCCTGCCTGGTTGCCGGGCAACGTTGCTAGGCGGGAGCTCTCTTGATTTCCGCACCTGCATCCCATCAGCAATCTGCACACCTGGTCCTGATCATCACCCTTCTTAGGCTCTGTCCTAACATCCATTCCCTGCCGGATCGTTAGCCATGAACAGTATGTTTGTCCGTGTATCAGCCTTGGAACTTCTAGCGTTAGTTTTGTTGTTTTGCACCTTTTTGACTTGCTGTATACTTACCTCCGTTTTGTTCTATCTGCAGTCACTCACCCGGAACCTTCACCCAACCTCTGCCTGATGGTCGGCGGCTGCCGAGCCATTACTGGACCTACCACTGCACCCTCAACAACCCATCCACGCCACCCGCTCTGTTCCCTGGATTATTCAGCCTCACTCGTGGATCTATTAAATAAACACTCACCTTTGTTTCAATTTACCTTGTCCTGGTCTGCTTCTGGGTTCTGGCTTAGTAAACCGTGACACTAACATCACAGGCCTGTACTCTAAGCCAGCCCACCTGCCTTCGATTGGTACTGTAGATCTGAGCATCAAACCATATTCTGATCAGCTGGCCTATGGCCAAACATACCATCAAGATCAGTGTTCAGACAGCACTGCACACCTGAATCTAAGAGGCTCTTAGGCCTCAACACAGCAGATTTCAGTGCAGTGTATGAAGCTAAAGTTGACATCTTCTATGAAGTTCTCACGCCTATCCTCAACCAGGCATTGCCCAACAGAAGGAGCAACATCAGAACATCTGATAAGCCATGGATGACTCCTCAAATAAAGGAGGTCATTGTCGATAGGCAGAGAGCTTTCCAACCAGACGGCAACAGGCAGTACAAGAGACTGCACTCCAAAGTGGCATATCTCATCCAACATGCTAAGTAGAGATACTACGAGGATGAAGTCTCTCGTCTCAGGACCAAGGACAGCGGATTCTGCTTTAAGTCCATTTAAAAGCTGATGTGAGCTGCAGAAGACCAGAGTTGGGGAGATGGCAGAAAGACACAAGAGGAGTGTGAAACCCTGAGTCTTCACTTCTCTTCTGTGTGGAAGCACGCCACATGCAACATCCCAAGCTCAGAGGTTTAAGACAGCATCTTAGCAAACATCACTGCTGATACCTACAGTATTGGACAGGTTAAGATGCTTCTTTTCAAGGTGAACGGGAGAAAAGCAGCTGGCAAAGACGGCATCCCTGCCTGGATACTCGAGACATACAGTGAGGAGCTTGCCCCTGTTTTGACCCACTTGTTCAATGCTTGCCAATCGTCAGATCAGTTCCCTCAGGACTATCGTTAGATCAGTTCCCTCAGGACTATCATCAGAGCAGTGCCCTCATGACTATTGTCAGATCAGTTCCCTTAGGACTATCATCAGAGCAGTGCCCTCAGGACTATCGTCAGATCAGTTCCCTCAGGACTATTGTCAGATCAGTTCCCTCAGGACTATCATCAGATCAGTTCCCTCAGGACTATCGTCAGATCAGTTCCCTCAGGACTATCATCAGATCAGTTCCCTCAGGACTATCATCAGATCAGTTCCCTCAGGACTATCGTCAGATCAGTTCCCTCAGGACTATCATCAGATCAGTTCCCTCAGGACTATCATCAGATCAGTTCCCTCAGGACTATCGTCAGATCAGTTCCCTCAGGACAATCATCAGATCTGTTCCCTCAGGACTATCGTCAGGTCAGTTCCCTCAGGACTATCGTCAGATCTCCCTTCTGAGCTATATTGGAAAGGTCTATGAAGGAATTCTGAAGGACCTACTACTACAGGAAACTGAGTGTGCAATTCATGGTTGGCAGCATGGTTTCATGAAGAGCAGATCAAATGACAGCCTTGCTGCACATGGTACAAAGCTGGCAGAAAGCTGACGACACTCACTTCAAATTTGATGTCCACACCACCTTCATTGACTTCACACGGGCCTTTGACACTATCAACCATGGACAACTTCTACACTCAATCCGCAGCTATCTTCAGGGCAGACAGCAAACAGTTAAGTGGGGCCTTTTCTACTCCGAGGCCCAGTCAGTACAGGCTGGGATCCCCCAAGGCAGAGTCCTATCCCCGCTCCTGTTTGTTCTCTGCATGAACTCACTAGACAACCTGATGCCATCTAGTGTTGAACCTATCAAGTATGCAGACGATCTGACCCTTTCTGAACATCTAATGGGCTCGCTACCAGGCCAGGTGCAAGATGCTGTGGAAGCAGTCACAGCATGGGGTCAGACATACTGCCTCACAGCCAATGCACTGAAAACCAAAGACATGGTTATTAGCCTCAGGAAGCCTCAAAACAGATTGACGCCTCCTCCTGTTGTCCTGAACGGCCAGGCTTAAGCTCCTCGGGGTGCAGCTCTTCTCTGACCTCTCATGGGATTCCCACGTCAGATACATGCTGAAGAGAGCCCAACCAAGAATCCACTACCTGAGCGCGCTGGTCTTTCTTCAGATGTTCTAACCCAAATACTGTATATGTGACATTCATCAGTCCTGGAATATGCTTCATCTGTTTGGGCAGATCTCCCAAAGCACCTGATCAAAGACATGGAAGGCCTTCAGAGAAGATGTTTCCGTATCATCTGAATACCCTATGACCATTCCCCAGCCTGGAGGCAACAAGAGACGAGGCCACAAGACGTGAGTTCACTAGGCTACTGAAGGAGGGGACCCACCCACTTCTCCAGACTCTGACCCCAAAACCAAACCACTATAACCTGTAAAATGGTAGACAATACACATATCCAATCAGTCGCACAAAAAGACACCACCTGACCTTTCTGCCTAGAGCGTACAGACTGACTCTGTAGTACCTGTGGTCATTTCTTCAATGCTTAACTGGAATGTGCCCAGTGGTAAAATCCAAACTTTTAACAAAATAATACATTAGATTAATGTTGTGTTTTTTATGTACAGTGCCTTTAGAAAGTATTCACACCCCTTGACTTTTTCCACATTTTGTTGTGTTACAGCTTGCATCTAAAATGTATTCATTTTAGATTTTATGTCACTGGCCTAAACACAATACCCCGTAATGTCAAAGTGGAATTATGTTTTTAGAAATTTTTACAAATTAATAAAAAATGAAAAGCAGAAATGTCTTAAGTCAATAACTATTTAACCCCTTTCTTATGGCAAGCCTAAATAAACTGGCCAAATGTATGTGGACACCTGCTCGTTGAGCATCTCATTCCAAAATCATGGGCATTAATATGGAGTTGGTTCCCCCTTTGCTGCTATTCCCCCTTTGCTTTCTATATGGACCTCGCTTTGTGCAGGGGGGCATTATCATGCTGAAACAGGAAAGGGCCTTCCCCAAACTGTTGCCACAAAGTTGGAAGCACAGAAGCATCTAGAATGTCATTGTATGCTGTAGCGTTAATATTTCCCTTCACTGGAACTAAGGGGCCTAGCCCGAACCATGAAAAACAGCCCCAGACCATTATTCTTCCTCCACCAAACTTTACAGTTGGCACTATGCATTCGGGCAGGTAGCGTTCTCCTTGCATCCACCAAACCCAGATTCGTCCGTCGGACTGCCAGATGGTGAAGCGTGATTCATCACTCCAGAGAACATGTTTCCACTGCTCCAGAGTCCAATGGTGGTGAGCTTTACACCACTCCAGCCGACGCTTTGCATTCCACATGGTGATCTTAGGCTTGTGTGCGGCTGCTCGGCCGTGGAAACCCATTTTATGAAGCTCCCGACGAACAGTTGCATCCAGAGGCAGTTTGGAACTCGGTAGTGAGTGGAGCAACCGAGGACAGACCATTTATACGCGCTTCAGTACTCGGAGGTCCCGTTTTGTGAGCTTGTGTGGCCTACCACTTCGCGGCTGAGCCGTCGTTACTTCTAGACGTTTCCACTTAACAATAACAGCACTTACAGTTGACCGGGGCAGCTCTAGTAGGGCAGAAATTTGACAAACTGACTTGTTGGAATGGTGGCATCCTATGACGGTGCCACGTTGAAAGTCACTGAGCTCTTCAGTATGGGACATTCTACTGCCAATGATTTTTTAATGACTACCTCATCTTTGTACCCCACAAATACAATTATCTGTAAGGTCCCTCAGTAGAGCAGTGAATCTCAAACACAGATTCGAGGGAGGATTTCCAAGGCCTCGCAAAGAAGAGCACCTATTGGTAGATGGGTAAACATGTAAAAAGCAGACATTGAATATCCCTTTAAGCATGGTGAAGTTATTAATGACTCTTTGGATGGTGTATCAATGTGTCACTGCAAATCTACAGGCGTCCGTCCCAACTCAGTATCCGGAGGGGAAAGAAGGCCAAATATACACTGGAGTTTCTTACCAAGACAACATTGAATGTTCCTGAGTGGCCTAGTTACAGTTTTGACTGAAATCGGCTCGAATATCTATGGCAAGACTTGAAAATGGCTGTCTAGCAATGATCAACACACAACTTGACAGAGCTTGATGAATTTTAAAAAGAATAATGTGCAAATATCGTACAATCCAGTTGTGCAAAGCTCTGAGAGACTTACCGAGAAAGACTCACAGCTGTAATCGCGGCCAAAGATGATTCAGGGGATTGAATACATACATGTATGTAAATTAGATATTTATCTATTTCATTTTCAATAAATTAGCAAACATTTCTAAAAACATGTTTTCACTTTGTCATTATGGCGTATTGTGTGTAGATGGGTGAGAGAAAAAAAATCTATTTAATCCATTTTGAATTCAGGCTGTAAACACAACAAATGTGGAATAACTCACGGGGTGTGAATACTTTCTGAAGGCACTGTACATGTATATTTATATATTTATTTCAGAGTGGTCCTCATCATGTAAACAGCATCTCATTTCATATTGTTATGCAATTATGTTTTTCATAATAAACTTGAACTTGAACTAGCTATTGTGATGGCAGGCGGTGTGGGGGTGTGGCTATAACAGTGTAGTATGTACGGCCCTATACAGGGGTACAGTAGCTAGTGTGGTGGCAGGGGGTGTGGCTATAACAGTGTAGTATGTACGGCCCTATACAGGGGTACAGTAGCTAGTGTGGTGGCAGGGTGTGTGGCTATAACAGTGTAGTATGTACGGCCCTATACAGGGGTACAGTAGCTAGTGTGGTGTCAGGGGGTGTGGCTATAACAGTGTAGTATGTACGGCCCTATACAGGGGTACAGTAGCTAGTGTGGTGTCAGGGGGTGTGGCTATAACAGTGTAGTATGTACGGCCCTATACAGGGGTACAGTAGCTAGTGTGGTGGCAGGGGGTGTGGCTATAACAGTGTAGTATGTACGGCCCTATACAGGGGTACAGTAGCTAGTGTGGTGTCAGGGGGTGTGGCTATAACAGTGTAGTATGTACGGCCCTATACAGGGGTACAGTAGCTAGTGTGGCGGCAGGGGGTGTGGCTATAACAGTGTAGTATGTACGGCCGTATACAGGGGTACAGTAGCTAGTGTGGCGTCAGGGGGTGTGGCTATAACAGTGTAGTATGTACGGCCCTATACAGGGGTACAGTAGCTAGTGTGGCGTCAGGGGGTGTGGCTATAACAGTGTAGTATGTACGGCCCTATACAGGGGTACAGTAGCTAGTGTGGTGGCAGGGGGTGTGGCTATAACAGTGTAGTATGTACGGCCCTATACAGGGGTACAGTAGCTAGTGTGGTGTCAGGGGGTGTGGCTATAACAGTGTAGTATGTACGGCCCTATACAGGGGTACAGTAGCTAGTGTGGTGTCAGGGGGTGTGGCTATAACAGTGTAGTATGTACGGCCCTATACAGGGGTACAGTAGCTAGTGTGGTGTCAGGGGGTGTGGCTATAACAGTGTAGTATGTACGGCCCTATACAGGGGTACAGTAGCTAGTCTTTTTATAAACAATTTATACCATTGTATAAGTGTATTTGCATGACCTGTTTTATAATAGTTTGTTATTCCGTGAATACTTGCTTTTCCTGTGTTTATTATCGTTATCAAGTATCATACCGCTGATTAGATTTCAATATGCTCACTTAAATTGTTATTTTGAGATTGAGCAATGCAAAAACTGACAGCAGCTCTTTCGGGTATCTTAAATGGACTCTAGCACAGTCTGGCCTTTTGGGACAGCCAAGGGCTTGTAGAGGAGGGAAGAAAACAGAGCATAGAAAAACTGTCCTGACTACTGACCCTGTAAAGCAGCACAAGCCTCATGGTCCTGTTGACTTGCAGAATCTAGTCTACCTTGTACTGCCTGGTGTCCTGGTTAAAGGAAGATGTCTCAGACTCAATAATCAAGGCTGTAGTCTGCATAGAAAGAACAGAGGAACCTCATGTGGTGGGGGTGTAGCCATGCATAACGCACAGCATCCTTCACAAGCATTTGCTGGACTTTGAGGACGACAGCGTTGAGTGTTTGTGGACTTGGCTGAGACCATCTTTCCTCCCACGTGGCGTTAACTGCATTGTGTCTGCTGTCCTCTAGAATCTCCCCAAATCTTCTAAGGAGGACTGATCTGACTCCCAGGTCCTGGAATATCTCAAGAAGTGCCTTAGTACTTTTCAACACAGATATAGTCTTCCAGGTATTGTGATTCTTGGTGATACCAACACCCTGAAACATGGTCCATTGTGCACTCAGTTTGGACTAAAACAAGTGGTGTCCAAACCAGCTAGAGGCTCCAATCAGCTTGACTCCATCATCACTAACATCACAGGCCTGTACTCTAAGCCAGCCCACCTGCCTTCGATTGGTACTGTAGATCTGAGCATCAAACCATATTCTGATCAGCTGGCCTATGGCCAAACATACCATCAAGATCAGTGTTCAGACAGCACTGCACACCTGAATCTAAGAGGCTCTTAGGCCTCAACACAGCAGATTTCAGTGCAGTGTATGAAGCTAAAGTTGACATCTTCTATGAAGTTCTCACTCCTATCCTCAACCAGGCATTGCCCAACAGAAGGAGCAACATCAGAACATCTGATAAGCCATGGATGACTCCTCAGATAAAGGAGGTCATTGTCGATAGGCAGAGAGCTTTCCAACCAGACGGCAACAGGCAGTACAAGAGACTGCACTCCAAAGTGGCATATCTCATCCAACATCCTAAGTAGAGATACTACGAGGATGAAGTCTCTCGTCTCAGGACCAAGGACAGCGGATTCTGCTTTAAGTCCATTTAAAAGCTGATGTGAGCTGCAGAAGACCAGAGTGGGGGAGATGGCAGAAAGACACAAGAGGAGTGTGAAACCCTGAGTCTTCACTTCTCTTCTGTGTGGAAGCACGCCACATGCAACATCCCAAGCTCAGAGGTTTAAGACAGCATCTTAGCAAACATCACTGCTGATACCTACAGTATTGGACAGGTTAAGATGCTTCTTTTCAAGGTGAACGGGAGAAAAGCAGCTGGCAAAGACGGCATCCCTGCCTGGATACTCGAGACATACAGTGAGGAGCTTGCCCCTGTTTTGACCCACTTGTTCAATGCTTGCCAATCGTCAGATCAGTTCCCTCAGGACTATCGTTAGATCAGTTCCCTCAGGACTATCATCAGAGCAGTGCCCTCAGGACTATTGTCAGATCAGTTCCCTCAGGACTATTGTCAGATCAGTTCCCTCAGGACTATCATCAGAGCAGTGCCCTCAGGACTATCATCAGAGCAGTGCCCTCAGGACTATCATCAGATCAGTTCCCTCAGGACTATCATCAGATCAGTTCCCTCAGGACTATCATCAGATCAGTTCCCTCAGGACAATCATCAGATCTGTTCCCTCAGGACTATCATCAGATCAGTTCCCTCAGGACTATTGTCAGATCAGGTCCCTCAGGACTATCATCAGATCAGTTCCCTCAGGACAATCATCAGATCTGTTCCCTCAGGACTATCGTCAGGTCAGTTCCCTCAGGACTATCGTCAGATCTCCCTTCTGAGCTGTATTGGAAAGGTCTATGAAGGAATTCTGAAGGACCTACTACTACAGGAAACTGAGTGTGCAATTCATGGTTGGCAGCATGGTTTCATGAAGAGCAGATCAAATGACAGCCTTGCTGCACATGGTACAAAGCTGGCAGAAAGCTGACGACACTCACTCCAAATTTGATGTCCACACCACCTTCATTGACTTCACACGGGCCTTTGACACTATCAACCATGGACAACTTCTACACTCAATCCGCAGCTATCTTCAGGGCAGACAGCAAACAGTTAAGTGGGGCCTTTTCTACTCCGAGGCCCAGTCAGTACAGGCTGGGATCCCCCTAGGCAGAGTCCTATCCCCGCTCCTGTTTGTTCTCTGCATGAACTCACTAGACAACCTGATGCCATCTAGTGTTGAACCTATCAAGTATGCAGACGATCTGACCCTTTCTGAACATCTAATGGGCTCGCTACCAGGCCAGGTGCAAGATGCTGTGGAAGCAGTCACAGCATGGGGTCAGACATACTGCCTCACAGCCAATGCACTGAAAACCAAAGACATGGTTATTAGCCTCAGGAAGCCTCAAAACAGATTGACGCCTCCTCCTGTTGTCCTGAACGGCCAGGCTTAAGCTCCTCGGGGTGCAGCTCTTCTCTGACCTCTCATGGGATTCCCACGTCAGATACATGCTGAAGAGAGCCCAACCAAGAATCCACTACCTGAGCGCGCTGGTCTTTCTTCAGATGTTCTAACCCAAATACTGTATATGTGACATTCATCAGTCCTGGAATATGCTTCATCTGTTTGGGCAGATCTCCCAAAGCACCTGATCAAAGACATGGAAGGCCTTCAGAGAAGATGTTGCCGTATCATCTGAATACCCTATGACCATTCCCCAGCCTGGAGGCAACAAGAGACGAGGCCACAAGACGTGAGTTCACTAGGCTACTGAAGGAGGGGACCCACCCACTTCTCCAGACTCTGACCCCAAAACCAAACCACTATAACCTGTAAAATGGTAGACAATACACATATCCAATCAGTCGCACAAAAAAGACACCACCTGACCTTTCTGCCTAGAGCGTACAGACTGACTCTGTAGTACCTGTGGTCATTTCTTCAATGCTTAACTGGAATGTGCCCAGTGGTAAAATCCAAACTTTTAACAAAATAATACATTAGATTAATGTTGTGTTTTTTATGTATAGTGCCTTTAGAAAGTATTCACACCCCTTGACTTTTTCCACATTTTGTTGTGTTACAGCTTGCATCTAAAATGTATTCATTTTAGATTTTATGTCACTGGCCTAAACACAATACCCCATAATGTCAAAGTGGAATTATGTTTTTAGAAATGTTTACAAATTAATAAAAAATGAAAAGCAGAAATGTCTTAAGTCAATAACTATTTAACCCCTTTCTTATGGCAAGCCTAAATAAACTGGCCAAATGTATGTGGACACCTGCTCGTTGAGCATCTCATTCCAAAATCATGGGTATTAATATGTAGTTGGTTCCCCCTTTGCTGCTATTCCCCCTTTGCTTTCTATATGGACCTCGCTTTGTGCAGGGGGGCATTGTCATGCTGAAACAGGAAAGGGCCTTCCCCAAACTGTTGCCACAAAGTTGGAAGCACAGAAGCATCTAGAATGTCATTGTATGCTGTAGCGTTAATATTTCCCTTCACTGGAACTAAGGGGCCTAGCCCGAACCATGAAAAACAGCCCCAGACCATTATTCTTCCTCCACCAAACTTTACAGTTGGCACTATTCATTCGGGCAGGTAGCGTTCTCCTTGCATCCACCAAACCCAGATTCGTCTGTCGGACTGCCAGATGGTGAAGCGTGATTCATCACTCCAGAGAACATGTTTCCACTGCTCCAGAGTCCAATGGTGGTGAGCTTTACACCACTCCAGCCGACGCTTTGCATTCCGCATGGTGATCTTAGGCTTGTGTGCGGCTGCTCGGCCTTGGAAACCCATTTTATGAAGCTCCCGACGAACAGTTGCATCAAGAGGCAGTTTGGAACTCGGTAGTGAGTGTAGCAACCGAGGACAGACCATTTATACGCGCTACGCGCTTCAGTACTCGGAGGTCCCGTTCTGTGAGCTTGTGTGACCTACCACTTCGCGGCTGAGCTGTCGTTACTTCTAGACGTTTCCACTTAACAATAACAGCACTTACAGTTGACCGGGGCAGCTCTAGTAGGGCAGAAATTTGTCAAACTGACTTGTTGGAAAGGTGGCATCCTATGACGGTGCCATGTTGAAAGTCACTGAGCTCTTCAGTATGGGACATTCTACTGCCAATGTTTGTCCATGGAGATTGCATGGCGGTGTACTCGATTTTATACACCTGTCAGTAACGGTGTGGCTGAAATAGACGAATCCACTAATTTGAAGGGGTGTCCACATACTTTTGTGTACGTTCAGGAGTACAAGTTTGCTTAATAAGTCACATAAGTTGCATGGACTTAGTGGTTAACATGATTTTTTAATGACTACCTCATCTTTGTACCCCACAAATACAATTATCTGTAAGGTCCCTCAGTCGAGCAGTGAATCTCAAACACAGATTCGAGGGAGGATTTCCAAGGCCTCGCAAAGAAGAGCACCTATTGGTAGATGGGTAAACATGTAAAAAGCAGACATTGAATATCCCTTTAAGCATGGTGAAGTTATTAATGACACTTTGGATGGTGTATCAATGTGTCACTGCAAAGCTACAGGCGTCCGTCCCAACTCAGTATCCGGAGGGGAAAGAAGGACAAATATACACTGGAGTTTCTTACCAAGACAACATTGAATGTTCCTGAGTGGCCTAGTTACAGTTTTGACTTAAATCGGCTCGAATATCTATGGCAAGACTTGAAAATGGCTGTCTAGCAATGATCAACACACAACTTGACAGAGCTTGATGAATTTTAAAAAGAATAATGTGCAAATATCGTACAATCCAGTTGTGCAAAGCTCTGAGAGACTTACCGAGAAAGACTCACAGCTGTAATCGCGGCCAAAGATGATTCAGGGGATTGAATACTTACATGTATGTAAATTAGATATTTATCTATTTCATTTTCAATAAATTAGCAAACATTTCTAAAAACATGTTTTCACTTTGTCATTATGGCGTATTGTGTGTAGATGGGTGAGAGAAAAAAAATCTATTTAATCCATTTTGAATTCAGGCTGTAAACACAACAAATGTGGAATAACTCACGGGGTGTGAATACTTTCTGAAGGCACTGTACATGTATATTTATATATTTATTTCAGAGTGGTCCTCATCATGTAAACAGCATCTCATTTCATATTATTATGCAATTATGTTTTTCATAATAAACTTGAACTTGAACTAGCTATTGTGATGGCAGGCGGTGTGGGGGTGTGGCTATAACAGTGTAGTATGTACGGCCCTATACAGGGGTACAGTAGCTAGTGTGGTGGCAGGGGGTGTGGCTATAACAGTGTAGTATGTACGGCCATATACAGGGGTACAGTAGCTAGTGTGGTGGCAGGGGGTGTGGCTATAACAGTGTAGTATGTACGGCCCTATACAGGGGTACAGTAGCTAGTGTGGTGGCAGGGGGTGTGGCTATAACAGTGTAGTATGTACGGCCCTATACAGGGGTACAGTAGCTAGTGTGGTGGCAGGGGGTGTGGCTGCTGTGTCATAATAACAGTTGTCTAATCTGTGATTATCAGGATTATCTAAGAGCAGTGTGCTGGTCGTCCTTTACACTGTTCTAGTGTTCCTAATCTACTGTCACAATCTGACACTACTACTCCTACAGAGGAGAGGAGACGCTAGGCTAGGTCTGACACTACTACTCCTACAGAGGAGCGGAGACGCTAGGCTAGGTCTGACACTACTACTCCTACAGAGGAGACGCTAGGCTAGGTCTGACACTACTACTCCTACAGAGGAGAGGAGACGCTAGGCTAGGTCTGACACTACTACTCCTACAGAGGAGAGGAGACGCTAGGCTAGGTTAGCCATGTGCTACAGCATAGGCCTGCTGCTGCTACTTTGTCTGTTGTTTACAATAGTTCTGCACCTTTGCATAATGTATTGCTTGCTATATTATGAATGGCTATTGGTAGTATTTTTCCCACTCCAGGTGCAAACAATTTAAAGGGATACTTGGGGATTTTGGCACTGAGGCCCTTTATCTACTTCCCCAGAGTCAGATGAACTCATGGATACCATTTGTATGTGTCTGTGTCCAGTATGAAGGAAGTTAGAGGTAGTTTTGCGAGCCAATGCTAACTAGTGTTATCGCAATGACCGTAAGTCTATGGATAAAATCCCAAAGTATCACTTTAATGTGTCATAAAACATGATAGATAATGAGAGGCCACCCACACACCCACCCACACACACACCCACACACCCACACCCACACACACACACCCACACCCACACCCACACACACAGCAGTATGGAAGAACAGGTAAATCAGTGAAGACACAGTAGGCCTCGTCAGCCTCGCTGTCACAAGAAGAGCATCATGAGAGCATCAGGAAAGAGGAAAACACTTCTTCTAGTTATTATAATCATCACTATTATTGGTTTAATATTTCTGTTTTGAAGGGGGGGGGGACAATACAATATACACGTGGAGCATAATTATGGATCGCATCACGACAACAATCTTTCAGAGAGAATAATATAGACAAGAACACACTCCGAGAGGCCTGGAGTCTATATGTTGCAAAAGTGTAATTATCTGCATATAAGGATAAGGGCTGCTGATATTTACATGAGTAGTACTTTGCCACAACACTCATTGGATGACAAAGGAAAGACTTGTCTGTCATTGGCTGAACAGTGGGCAGCGTTGGCAGGGATTGGACAATAGACATTCCAAGCAGGAATGAACACCAGAGATAGAGGTTCCGTTGAACAACAATGTCTAAAAGTGTGTGTCCCATATGGCATCATATTCCCTATATAGTGCACTACTTTTGAACAGGGCCCATAGGGCTCTGGCAACAAGTAGTGCACTACATAGGGAATAGGACGCAACCAAAGCCTCCATGTCAAAGACAGGATCATCAAAATAATACATATATGAAGTATAAAATGAAAAAGTAATTATTAATAAAAATATAATTTTTGATGGACAACTATTTTTATGTACCCTATACCCACAATAATTATTTGCAGTCCTCTCTCCGAGTTCCTCTGTTTCGTTTTTCTTCTTCTTCTAATTAATTCCCAGACACACATTTGAACTCTATAACACATTTGTTACATCCTCTAACATAGCTGTGCGGTAGACATGTTCGTCTGGTAGCTGTGTGAATTTCATGACATTGGCTTAGAGATGACTATTGTATGGTCACAATAGCTGTGGCCCACCTGTTGAATAAAGAGATACAGCAGGATGTTATTGGACAGTTAGCGGCCACGGGCCAGTGACCAGTAACCAAGTCCAGACAAGGTAATGATACTGTAAGATGACTAACACCATTCATTTAAAGGTAGAGTGAGAGGCCTGTGTTTTGTAGAAGGATGCTGGCGTTTTCTCTCCCTCTCTTCTTCTCTTGTTCAAACATGTCCAGCCAAGGTCTCCGAGTCCTCCTCCCTTCAAACCACACAACTCTTGTTCTTCTTGTCCTCTGGGACTCACATGGTCCCTATGTGTACACAGAGCTATGTTCGCTTTCATGAGCTGTCCTGTCTTCAAGGCTAGAGGTCAACATGATGTGTAGTGGGTAAATGTATAGAACACCTGCTGTGGTTCCATGGTTCCAGAGTTCCAGAGTTCCAAACTCAACAGTTCATGTGTGAGGTGGTGTCCTTTGGCTTGGGCTGGTGGTTTCTAAGCGCTCTACCAGGGTGATGGTAAGAGGGTGATGAAAAAGGGGTGATGAAAAGAGGGTGAGATGTAAAACAGAATGCAAAAACAACCTGTGGTGGGAAGGGTGGAGAAGAGGGGAGTGAGTGAGTGGAAGAGGAGGTCAAAGGAGCTTTGGCACAGTTCATTGGGATCCATCCCTTTCTATCTTTCTCTTTCCCTCTCTCTCGCTCTCTGACTTCCTCGCTCTCTCTTGCTCTGAAGAGTCTGTAAAGTAAAAGAGGAGTCTATCCAGCCCCCCCCTCCCATTCCACCAACCAGGGAACAAGGATACTGGTGACATCACTTCCTGGTCATCACGGCACAAGCCACCAATCAGGGGACAGTTGCGAAGGGGAGGGGAAGCAAATTGCCGACCAGGAGACAACAAACAAAACGAACAGACATAGCAGGCCTTTCTGTTTGGCATTCGCCTGCTTGTCAGTCAAGTCCTCCCTCAGGCAGCTTGAGTCATAGAAAAGTCTCATTCAATTACTATCAACGCATTTGCTTACTTTATTTATTTATATATTTATTTATTTATTTCTTATTGTTATCTAATCTCACACCCCTCATAGGCTACATGTCCTTCCATTCCAACCCCTCCCTTCCCCATGTCGAACTGTCCATCCATCCATCCATCCATCGTCCAAACTCTTCTCTCATTTTATTTCTCCCTCCCTTCCTTGGCTACTTGCAGACAAACTGATCCACCAGGGAAGTGCACCTCTTACACTTGACGTAACAACACCAGTGAAACTTGCAGTGGCATCTCTCATGCTTATAGGTCTTGAACTGGTCATATCCTCTCCCACAGCACATCAGCTCACACCCGTCCATCCCCTCTGACGTCTTGTTACAGAGTCTCCCCAGGGTTCCCATGGAGCCGGTGGTCTCGTTCTTCAGACAGTAGTCTGGGCTCTGGTCGATGTAGACCAGGTCCTCGGGGGTCGGGGCGTTGAAGCGTTTGTCCACCTGCTCCAGTTTTCGTTTGCGTCCGATGCGCATGGCGGCGGCGCTGTCGTACTTCTCCTTCAGGAACTCTCCAACGCGGCGGAAGTCTGCCAGCTGGAGCCAGCACGTCTTCAGACTGCAGGAACCGGACACGCCATGACACTTACACGCCACGTTGGCCAGGTTGTACACTGACTGGGAGAGGAGAGAGAGGGAGATTAGTAATGGTCCAAGAATACTTCAAATACATTACACATGAAAATCCTGCAAAAAGCTTTACAACTCTGTACATTAACCTAAGTTGTTGCACTTTCTGCCACTTATTAGGCCTGCATACTGACTGTATGGAGTTTTGTTGCTTTCTGATAGATTGGTGCAACACAGCTGCTCTCTAGTGGCTGAATTAAAACATTACACCCTGAGAGTGCCTCCCAACACAGCAGAGCACTGCCAGAGAGAGCCCCGTGGTGTTCCACTTTAAACTCTCTTTACAAACAGAGAGGCAGCCAGAGGGAGCGTTTTGGGAAACAATGGGGGTGAATGGAGAATGGAGAATGGCCATTTAGTCCTAAAATACACAACAGATCTTTAGTTTAGTGGACTAAAAGCTTCCTGCTGATCTACACAGAGAACCTCCCAGCTGGTTCAATACCACAACCTAACCTAAACAAACAGTTGACTTTAAAATAGCACAGAGAACCAGCAGAGGAAATGTACCTATTGTACAAACTAGTGAGACAATTCCACACTGTACATGTAGACTTTGGGATCAAGGTGAAGATGGGGAGAGAGTTCAAACAGTCACTGACCATTAGATAGGGCCCTTAGAGGAAATGTTAAGCACAAGACACACAACGCACGCACGCACACACACGCACACAGACACACACACACATTCTCTTAAGCATGACTAAAGTAAATAAACATGACTTAAAAGCAAGAGAGTGTCTTTAAAAATCTGAGATACTAACTTTACAAGGATGACTTACAATGATGACTTGTGGTGGCCATCTTTGGGTGTTATTTTTCCTTTTTTGGAAAGGATTTACAAGCACTCATTGGAGGAGTGACATTAAACGAGTGGAAAACAGAGAGAGAGAGGAGGTCAGAGACCTGGCCGTGTGGTGCCAGGATAACAACCTCTCCCTCAACGTGACCAAGACAAAGGAGATGATTGTGGACTACAGGAAAAAAAAGAGGACTGAGCACGCCCCCATTCTCATCGACGGGGCTGTAGTGGAACAGGTTGAGAGCTTCAAGTTCCTTGGTGTCCACATCACCAACGAACTATCATGGTCCAAACACACCAAGACAGTCGTGAAGGGGGCACGACAAAGCCTATTCCCCCTCAGGAGACTGAAAAGATTTGGCATGGGTCCTCAGATCCTCAAAAAATTATACAGCTGCACCATCGAGAGCATCCTGACTGGTTGCATCACCGCCTGGTATGGCAACTGCTTGGCCTCCGAACGCAAGGCACTACAGAGGGTAGTGCGTACGGTCCAGTACATCACTGGGGCCAAGCTTCCTGCCATCCAGGACCTCTATACCAGGCGGTGTCAGAGGAAGGCCCTCAAAATTGTCAAAGACTCCAGCCACCCTAGTCATAGACTGTTCTCTCTGCTACCGCACGGCAAGCGGTACCGGAGTGCCAAGTCTAGGTCCAAAAGACTTCTCAACAGCTTCTACCCCCAAGCCATAAGACTCCTGAACAGCTAATCATGGCTACCCGGACTATTTGCACTGCCCCCCCCACATCACATCAGCTCAGATACATCAGATACTGTACACTACTGAATGGGAGTACAGTTTGTCTTTTTACGCTGCTGCTAATTATCTATGCATAGTCACTTTAACTCTACCCACATGTACATATTACTTCAACTACCTCAACTAGCCGGTGCCCCCGCACATTGACTCTGCACCGGTACCCCCCTGTATATATAGCCTCCCTACTGTTATTTTATTTTACTTCTGCTCTTTTTTTCTCATCACTTTTTTGTTGTTTTATTCTACTGTTTTTTATAAAAAATAAATGCACTGTTGGTTAAGGGCTGTAAGTAAGCATTTCACTGTAATGTCTGCACCTGTTGTATTCGGCGCATGTGGCCAATAACATTTGATTTGATTTGATTGATTTGAGAGGACGAGTGGTGACATTAAACGAGTGGAAAACAGAGAGGACGACTGATGACATTAAACGAGGGGGAAACAGAGGAGACACAGAGGGTGTGCATGTGCTGCTATCAGTGTGGGAGTACAAAGGGTGTAGCGGCCTCCTGCTGGGACTGGAGGACTGACCTGTTGTCACACACACGCTCACATGCCTGATGCACACACGTGTGTTTAGAAACGTGTCCATGTGATCAAGCAGTGAACCAAATGTCCCACACAAAAGCAAAGCTTATGAATAAATGCCAGAGACAGGCTCCCCAACTGAGGAAGAGAAAGGGACAGAGAAGTGAGAGAGAAAAAGAGAGGAGCGAGGGATAGAGGGAGTGTGAGACTATTTAGAGGTCTTTGTGTCTGTGCAGTGTCCTGTGGGCCCAATGACCTTAACCACTGGGCATGATGACATCAAAGGATCCCTTCATCACTCTCTTTCTCTTTTTCCCTCTCTTTTGCTCGCTCTCTCTCTTTTTCGCTCTCTCCCTCACTCTTTCCCTGCCTCTCTCTCTCTCTCTCTCTCTCTCTCTCTCTCTCTCTCTCTCTCTCTCTCTCTCTGTTTCGCTCTCTCTCTGTTTCGCTCTCTCTCTGTTTTACTCTCTCTCTCTCTCTCCCTCTCTCTCTCTCTCTCTCTCTCTCTCTCTGTTTCGCTCTCTCTCTGTTTTCTCTCTCTCTCTCTCTCTCTCTCTCTCTCTCTCTCTCTCTCTCTCTGTTTTACTCTCTCCCTCTCTTTTGCTCCCCCCCACACACACTTTCTCTATAGGCAGCTGTTGACACCCCTCTGCATACCTGTTTCTTTACCCAGAGAGAGAGAGAGAGAGAGAGAGAGAGAGAGAGAGAGAGAGAGAGAGAGAGAGAGAGAGAGAGAGAGAGAGAGAGAGAGAGAGAGAGAGAGAGAGAGAGAGAGAGAGAGACCTGATTCCTTTCTAACACCTATCTCCCAACACCCTGTCAACTCCCACACCTGGATGACCGCGCACCTGCAAATCCATGTTCTCTCTCTGGCATCCAAAAACTGAACTGGTTATTACATTCTTATCCACAAGGCGGCGATAACTCCCATTGCTGTCACATCCCCTTCCATTCATACTTGTGGCTTCACTGCTTGAGGCTATCCAAGGCCACTAACTCAACACAAAATGTAACCCAAATCCTTCTCACCCTTTTGTCACAGTCATGGCTGGTTTGTGTACAGTTTATGTCAAATTGATGTCAAAAGTTGATATTTTTTCTTCATTTTAGCTAACCCTAACCCTTTTCCTAACTGTGACCTAATTATCCTAACCTGCAACAATAATTATCCTAACCTGCTGCGTAGGTTCTCCTAACCTGCTACGAAAAGTCAGTTCTGATCAATTCTGACATAAGCTGTATGCCTTTTAGCCAAAATCTTCTCTCACCCCTTCCCTCTCAACTCTCACCCTGTCCCCCTCACCCCTCACCCCTCCTACTGCCCAGCAGGGATACCACTCTGCACCCTGCAATCCAGGATATGACCCCTACTGACCTTTCTAGAACTCTGGAGCATTCTACAGCATTCTATCCCACATTACTCATAGTAAACTGGGTCAGAGTGGGTCTAACATAAGGATTCATAGGGGACTTTCAGAAGCTCAACTATCTTAGCCACCCTCATTATAAAAAGCTCCACTGATGTAAACCTAAAGCACTTACGTACGCCTTAATATATGCAAACCTGGTTAAATGAGAAGCATACTTGACTCTGGGCCTTTCAAGCTAATGTTTCCATTGTCCTCTTGACTGATGAGTTAATTGCAGGTTATAATAGGGTTCTAATGGTCTGTGTGTCAGGGATAGTGTCTCCTGTCCTCTCCTCTACTTACAGCTGTTTAACCTGCTGGGTGCATCTCCACTGGAGCTGACATCACTCACACACACACACACACACACACACACACTCACACACACACACACACACACACACACACACACACACACACACACACACACACACACACACTACACACACACACACACACACACACACACACACACACACACACACACACACACACACACACACACACACACACACACACAAAGTCATCGTTCCATGTCGAGGGCATGCTTCCCGGGTCACAATAGGGCCAGCTCAGACAGGGGGAAAGGTGGGAGGGAGGGAGGGAGGGAGGGAGGGAGGGGGAGGGGTAAGTAAATAACCCCCCCCCCCAAAGGTGAGGAGATAAGAGAGGGTATAGAGGAGGGGGGAGAAAGGGGGGACTATCGAGGAGTAAAAAAGAACAAGTGTTCCCAGCAGAACAATCCTGGTCATTCCAGAGATGACACTTTCACTGCTATCAACGATTCAAGATGAGAGTTGTAATATTCAGTACTGCTTCTGAAGGCTTGTTTCACACAAAGAAAGTGAAGGGAAACGTGACTGACATTCCACAGCGCAGAGACCCCCAACCTGCTTCACCAGGTGTGTAGTGTGTGTGTGTGTGTGTGTGTGTGTGTGTGTGTGTGTGTGTGTGTGTGTGTGTGTGTGTGTGTGTGTGTGTGTGTGTGTGTGTGTGTGTGTGTGTGTCAGAGGGACACTGAGCCCACGAGACTGGAACGGTGCAACATCCCTCACCCACCCAGCTAATGTCATCCCTCTCCTGTCTCCCCCCTCTCTCTACCCCCGTCTCCCCCCTCTTTCTCCCCCTGTCTCTCCCCCTGTCTCCCTGTCCCGGAGGCCAGACGGCTAAGGGGTCCAGCGGGCTGTGACTTCCCAGATACGCCCCTGTCGCTTCCACAAAAGGCCCTGGTCCCTCCCGGCCCCCTCCATCCCCTCCTCACTCCCTGGGCCCCCCTCCCTCCCTCCCTCCCGGCCCGTCCATGCAAGACAAATCCCTGGCAGGACAAGCCTGGCAGAACAGCCAGCTAGTTAGTGAGAGAAGAGAGAGATTTCAGGGAAAAGAAGAGACAGGAAGTAAAAGAGACACCCGGGAGAACAGAGGGATGAAAACAGATGAAACGGACCGCGCCACGCCCTGTTCACCCATCCCGCTCATCCACTCTTCTGTCTGGGCCGGACGACAACAATAACAGAGAGAAAAACCCCTGTCACTCAAACCTGCTGAGCCCATAATCTTACATGCTCCAGAGAGAGATGGGGGGGGTTCAAGGCGCTTTGTCAAAGTATCAGATACAGGTTGAGGCTCATTGGCCAGATTGCAAACCCAAAACCCTCTGAGCTAATGGGCTGGATGTAATCTCCTCTATCCTTACCAAATGGTGCCGCCGTCACACACAGACACACACAGACACATGCATTCATGCACACACACACACACACTGACACACACACACCAATGCCTGCTCCTCCCTCCCACACACACACACAGACACACACACACATGGATACATGCACATGTTACACACCCAGTCACACACACAGGTACGCACACACACACACACACACACACACACACACACACCCCTTCCCTTCTCCCATATACGGCCCCACAGGGACCCTCAGCTGCACCCTATTCTCACCAGGCCTTGACCCCACGACCTCTGTGGAACTTAAGACACAAACACACACACACACATACACACACACACACACACATACACACACACACACACACACACACACACACACACACACACACACACACACACACACACACACACACACACACACACACACACACACACACACACAAAGGCACTCCCATAACCAGCGAGAGAGGGCCAGTAAGGTTCTTCTGTAAACAGTTTAAATAAATCCTGTGGTCTACCTAAAGACCAACACATGTTCAACAGACCTCCAGCTTCAGATGACCTTCTGTACTGGTACCATGAGGCAAATGGACCTTTTACCAGACCAGAGGTGTATGTCCCAATTGGCACACTATTCCCTATATAGTGCACTGCTATTCCCTATATAGTGCACTGCTATTCCCTATATAGTGCACTGCTTATGACCAGGCCCATAGAGCTATTTGGATAGCACCCCAGTTTTTTTTTTTTTTTTAACTTAGTAGTGGAGTACTAACCAATGAGGTGGGTTACGGAGAGAGAGAGAAAGGAAGCGATTCCCAAACCTTCCATAACAAAGCCATCACCTACAGAGAGATGAACTTGGAGAAGAGTCACCTAAGTAAGCTTGTCCTGGGGCTCTGTTCACAAACACAAACAGACCCCACAGAGCCCCAGGACAACAACAACAACAACAACACAACTAGACCCAACCAAATCATGAGAAAACAAAAAGAGAATTACTTGACACATTGGAAAGAACAAACAAAAAAAACAGAGCAAACTAGAATGCTATTTGACCCTACACAGAGAGTACACAGTGGCAGAATACCTGACCACTGTGACTGACCCAAACTTAAGGAAAGCTTTGACTATGTACAGACTCAGTGAGCATAGCCTTGCTATTGAGAAAGGCCGCCGTAGACAGACCTGGCTCTCAAGAGAAGACAGGCTATGTGCACACTGCCCACAAAATGAGGTGGAAACTGAGCTGCACTTCCTAACCTCCTGCCAAATGTATGACCATATTAGAGACACATATTTCCCTCAGATTACAGCGATCCACAAAGAATTCGAAAACAAACCCAATTTTGATAAACTCCCTTATCTACTGGGTGAAAAACCACAGTGTGCCATCACAGCTGCAAGATTTGTGACCTGTTGCCACAAGAAAAGGGCAACCAGTGAAGAACAAACACCATTGTAAATACAACCCATATTTATGTTTATTTATTTTCCCATTTGTACTTTAACTATTTGCACATTGTTACAACACTGTATATATACATAATATGACATTTGAAATGTCTTTATTCTTTTGGAACTTCTGAGTGTAATGTTTACTGTTAATTTTTATTGTTTATTTCACTTTTGTTTACTATCTACTTCACTTGCTTTGGCAATGTTAACATACGTTTCCCATGCCAATAAAGCCCTTAAATTGAATTGAATTGAATTGAAAGAGAAAGAGAAAGAGAAAGAGAAAGAGAAAGAGAAAGAGAAAGAGAGAGAGAGAGAGAGAGAGAGAGAGAGAGAGAGAGAGAGAGAGAGAGAGAGAGAGAGAGAGAGAGAGAGAGAGAGAGAGAGGGGAGAGAGAGAGAGAGAGAGGGGGAGAGAGAGAGAGAGAGAGAGGGGGAGAGAGAGAGGGGGAGAGGGAGGGCATGGATGGACTAGGGCTGCATCCCAAGTGGTTCCCATTCCAAAGGAGGTTAAAACGTTAACATTCCATGGCGGAATGCCGGCCTCTGTCATCTTTCCCAGGATAGGTCTGACTGACATTCCCCAGCATCAGTTTTTCCGGACAGAAGGATGAGAGAGAAAGAGGGATGGAGGGGTGAGAGAGAAAGGGGGATGAGGGGTGAGAGAGAAAGAGGGATGGAGGGGTGAGAGAGAAAGAGGGATGGAGGGGTGGGAGAGAAAGAGGGATGGAGGGGTGGGAGAGAAAGAGGGATGGAGGGGTGAGAGAGAAAGAGTGATGGATGGGGTGAGAGAGAAGAGGGATGGAGGGGTGAGAGAGAAAGGGGGATGAGGGGTGAGAGAGAAAGAGGGATGGAGGGGTGAGAGAGAAAGCGGGATGGAGGGGTGAGAGAGAAAGAGGGATGGATGGGGTGAGAGAGAAGAGGGATGGAGGGGTGAGAGAGAAGAGAGGTGAGAGAGAAAGAGGGATGGAGTGATGACTGAGTGATAAGCTGGTGGTGGCATTAATAACCACCTGGACGTGTCTAAGGGCATCGCCGCAAAACGCAGCACACCTCTGTCCTCTCTTCCTTTCACTCTCTCTCTCTCTCTCTCTCTCTCTCCTCACTCCATTCCCCTTCTCTTTCTCTCCCCCCCCCCCCCCCCACCCCCCTCTCTCTATCTCTCTCTGAATAGCATTAGTCTTGAGGGTGAACTGACTGTCAAGACTATAATGCTCCTGGCCTCTGCTCTGAACTGTGGGTCTTTCTGTGAGCTGTGAGTCTTTCTCTGTGGTGATGAATGTCAACAGTGCTGTGTTTGTTTTGGAAGGCATTAAAGCTTTTAGCTTTAGACACAGACACACAGAGACAGACTCCTCCCTAAACACATCACTAGCTCTTAGGCCGGGGAGGGTGGGCAAGGAGGCAGGTTGAGACCAGTGCTTCCTCCTTGATCGGTCCTTTTGAAAACCTTAGGTCACTCCGGAGGGAGGAGAAAGAGAGGGAGATAAAGGGCCTAAGAAATCAAATCGGCCTGGAAATGTCAGGTTCAGGATAAAGCAGGCAGGCAGTGGTTAAGTCTCTATGACTAACTGTGGATTCAGGCAGTGGTTAAGTCTCTATTACTAACTGTGGATTCAGGCAGTGGTTAAGTCTCTATGACTAACTGTGGATTCAGGCAGTGGTTAAGTCTCTATGACTAACTGTGGATTCAGGCAGTGGTTAAGTCTCTATGACTAACTGTGGATTCAGGCAGTGGTTAAGTCTCTATTACTAACTGTGGATTCAGGCAGTGGTTAAGTCTCTATGACTAACTGTGGATTCAGGCAGTGGTTAAGTCTCTATGACTAACTGTGGATTCAGGCAGTGGTTAAGTCTCTATGACTAACTGTGGATTCAGGCAGTGGTTAAGTCTCTATGACTAACTGTGGATTCAGGCAGTGGTTAAGTCTCTATTACTAACTGTGGATTCAGGCAGTGGTTAAGTCTCTATTACTAACTGTGGATTCAGGCAGTGGTTAAGTCTCTATTACTAACTGTGGATTCAGGCAGTGGTTAAGTCTCTATGACTAACTGTGGATTCAGGCAGTGGTTAAGTCTCTATTACTAACAGTGGATTCAGGCAGTGGTTAAGTCTCTATGACTAACTGTGGATTCAGGCAGTGGTTAAGTCTCTATGACTAACTGTGGATTCAGGCAGTGGTTAAGTCTCTATTACTAAATGTGGATTCAGACAGTGGTTAAGTCTCTATTACTAACTGTGGATTCAGGCAGTGGTTAAGTCTCTATTATTAACTGTGGATTCAGTCAGTGGTTAAGTCTCTATTACTAACTGTGGATTCAGGCAGTGGTTAAGTCTCTATTATTAACTGTGGATTCAGTCAGTGGTTAAGTCTCTATTACTAACTGTGGATTCAGGCAGTGGTTAAGTCTCTTTTTTAAATGTGGATTCAGGCAGTGGTTAAGTCTCTATTACTAACTGTGGATTCAGGCAGTGGTTAAGTCTCTATTATTAACTGTGGATTCAGTCAGTGGTTAAGTCTCTATTACTAACTGTGGATTCAGGCAGTGGTTAAGTCTCTATTATTAACTGTGGATTCAGTCAGTGGTTAAGTCTCTATTACTAACTGTGGATTCAGGCAGTGGTTAAGTCTCTATTACTAAATGTGGATTCAGGCAGTGGTTAAGTCTCTATTATTAACTGTGGATTCAGGCAGAGGGTCGGGGTGAGTGGCCCCGTTACCTCTGAGGAATGTTCTGTGACCTTTTGACCCCACCAGACTCCAAGGGTGTTAGCCCCACTGGCAGCACAAACACACACACACACACACACACACACACATACACACACAGACACACACACACACACACTGCAGGCTGCAGCAGAGCAGAGGCCATTTGGGTGCTCCCAATAAATGATCTACCACCCTACCCTACACCCCTACCCTTCCCTCTACCCTACCCCCCTATCCTACCCCCCCACTCTACCCACTACCCTACCCCCCTACCCTTCACTCTACTCTACCCCTCCCCCCTATCCTACCCCCCTATCCTACCCCCCCACTCTACCCACTACCCTACCCCCCTACCCTTCCCTCTACTCTACCCCTCTACCCCTCCCCCCTATCCTACCCCCCCCACTCTACCCACTACCCACTACCCTACCCCCCTACCCTTCACTCTACTCTACCCCTCCCCCCTATCCTATCCCCCCCACTCTACCCACTACCCTACCCCCCTACCCTTCCCTCTACTCTATACCTCTACCCTACCCCCTATCCTACCCCCCCACCCTTCCCTCTACTCTACCCCATGAAGGGGAGGAGACAGGTTAAAGAAGGAGTTTTAAGCCTTGAGACAATTGAGACATGGATTGTGTATCTGTGCCATTCAGAGGGTGAATGGTTAAGACAAAATATTTAAGTGCCTTTGAACAGGGTATTGCGCACCGGTTTGAGTGTGTCAAGAACTGCAATGCTACTGGGTTTTTCATGCTCAACAGTTTCCCATGTGTATCAATAATGGTCCACCACCCAAAGGACATCCAGCCAACTTGACACAACTGTGGGAAGCATTGGAGTCAACATGGGCCAGTATCCCTGTAGAACGCTTTCGACACCTTGTCGAGTCCATGCCCCGTCCATGAATTGAGGCTGTTCTGAGGGCAAAAGGGGGTACAACTCAATATTAGGAAGGTGTTGTTAATGTTTTGTACACTCAGAGAGAGAGAGAGGGAATAGGGTACCATTTGGGACCGAGTCTTAATGCGGTCCGGTGAAGTTTAGTTTGTTAGTTTAGCCGGCGCTTTGGGTTTCCTCTAGGATCTCATTCACATATTGACCTCGCAGGAAAATAAACCAACAATTACGAAGCTAAGCAAACCTTGGAAATCTCTCTCTCTCTCTCTTTCTCTTTCTTTCTCTCTCTCTCTCTCTCTCTCTCTCTCTCTCTCTCTCTCTCTCTCTCTCTCTCTCTCTCTCTCTCTCTCTCTCTCTCTCTCTCTCTCTCTCTCTCTCTCTCTCTCTCTCTCTCTCTCTCTCTCTCTAAGCAAACCATGGGTATGTTGTAAAAGGCACTGAGAGTGCTTCCTTCTTGTCTAGGAGCTACTCCTGTGTTTCTGGGCCCTCCTCCTGTCCAAATAAAGATGGCAGTGTTTCTTTCTCTCTTTCTTTTCTCTCTGTGTCTCTGCCTCTGCCTCCATCCTTGTCGGTCAGTCAAACCGTGTGGACCCCGTGATGGATATACAGTACATGGTTCTGCACGCAACATACATGTAGTTGACACCATGAACAGAGACTAATAACAACAATAAAGTACCAGTCAACAGTTTGGACACACCCACTCATTCCAGGGTTTTTCTTTATTTTTTACTATTTTCTACATTGTAGAATAATAGTGAAGACATCAAAACTATGAAATAACACATATGGAATCATGTAGTAACCAAAAAAGTGTTATAAAAATCTAAATATATTTCATATTTGAGATTCTTCAAATAGCCACCCTTTGCCTTGATGACAGAAAAACCCTTGAATGATTAGGTGTTCTAAAACGTTTGACTGGTAGTGTATATGTACTTCACACCATGAACAGAGACTAATAACAACAAGCAGAGAGGATATCTTTGAGTGTGTGTGTTTGTGTGTCTGTGAGTGTGTGTGTGCATGGACGTGTGTGTGTGTGCATCCCAGTTCCTCACCTGTCTCCCTGCCTCGTTGTTCTGTAGGTTCATCAGTGTTCTAGCATCTTCTTTGGAGCCTTGAGGGTAGTTCTTTTCTCTCTCCCGCGCGTCCACAAACTCCCGGGCGAAACGGTAGCCATAGTTGACGTTGTCGCCACAGCCGCCCCACAGCCAATCACGCGGTAGGTCACGGGGTCGAGCGGCGCGGCTGCATCCGCAGGTGGAGAGTTCTCCCTCCCGGCACGCTCTGCTGACCGCATTCACCACGCCTGCTGCACTGATGGCATAGGTGAAGGCTGTCTCCCTGCTCCCTGTCGGATGGACACACAGAGAAACAGACAGAAAAACACACACAAGGCGGTTAGCATACAATGGTAGCAGGTCAAAGCTGTTCCTCTACTTTCTTTTTCCAAAGGACACACACACACACACAATGCCACTTGGGCTTGGTTAGCTAGCGCTTTAACCTAGCCAGTTAACCATGGGTTCTGTTATTGATGTGTGACTACAGGCCCCTACAGGGGACAGTAGACAATGGGGCCTGGCGTCAGGAGATTAAGGAGCTGGGGCCGCTGGCTAGCCTGGCTAAAGGAGAGCGAGAGAAAGATGACCTTTGACACATAATTTGTGACATGGGAAGAGTAGACTCTACAAGATCTCATCAACTCACTCCGGAGAGAAGAAAGCACTTCTCTTGTGGATAGATTCTAGATGGGAGAGACAGGGAGTAGCTTAACAACGTCATGAGCTGCTAGGGTTGACTGCAGCCAAAAAGGTGTGAGGTTTATATTATTGCTCACTCTCTCTCTCTCTCTCTCTCACACACACACACACACACACTCTCTCTCTCTCTCTCACACACACACACACACACTCTCTCTCTCTCTCTCTCTCACACACACACACACACACACACTCTCTCTCTCTCACACACACACACACACTCTCTGTCTCTCTCTCTCTCAATTCAATTCAAAGGGCTTTATTGGCATGGGAAAATCTCTCTCTCTCTCCTCCCATCTGCTGTGCAGGTGTTACCAATGATGTATATAAACCCTGGATTGCTGATGCTATGTATTGGCCATTGAGAGGTTTTGAAGCCACCGGTCGGCCATATTGGCACTCCCCAGTAGGGGCAGTCCTCCATAGGAATGAATGGAATTCTCAGTAAATAAATAGAAATATGTTTAGCTCACATAATACAATTTACAAGTATGCTTTAATGCATCTGTAAAATAATAAGCATGGAAAAAACTAATGTAGACATTAATAAATGCATTTCTATAGCTTCCAAAATCTTTTTCACAACGGTGGGGGAGTGCCAAGATGGAGTCAAGGTGGCTTCATCACAACGCCCCCTATTTGTCATCTAGTGTATATATAAATCATTGGGTGTTACCTGACAGGTTTTCCATTGGATGGATATGTCATCTGGAATGCAGATCTCAAGGTTTCACGTACTTCAGCATCGTAGCCTTGGTAGGCCTAGGACTCTTTATACAAGCAAATAAACGTAACCTTGGCAGCTGGCACTCTCCAAATGTGTTTTGGGGAACGTAAACAATGAAAAATATCTTATGTTGATGTTTTTAATTTGGAAATTATTAAATAATTCGTGAGTGTGATATAAAAAAGTAGATATAGTCATAGCCTATATTGGCATATCTTTGGCGAACCAAGAAAGATGGCATCAGTTTACAATGCCAATGGCTGTCTGTGAGTAAAATATACATTTTTTAAATATTCCATGTAAACCGCTACTCTGCATTTAAGACTGGCTATCCTGATTCCTGGCACTGTTATAACAGAAACGTCACGTGTCAAAAAGTTTTAATTATGTGTTCTCTTAAAAACGGAATATGTAGGCTAAATATGCGCCAGGAGCCCGAGTGCCCGATAAAGACGAGGACTTTTATTGGCCCATAGAACCGAGACTTCAAATAGCAGCCCGGATCTGCCGAGCCCGTGTCATCCCATGATTGCATTTCAAAAGGAGGCCGTGGACAATAGCAGGCTAACACCTCAATAAAACCCTGGCGATTGACTGCAAACAACTCCTTTGCTGTTTTGGGAACGGCGAGGAAGAGGGGAGACTGGGAGAGGGAGGGAGGGGATCGGTCGGCCTGCCTTTCTGGCGGTCCGAGGGGGAATAGAGAAGCTATGGGCTATTGGACACCACCACCTCTAGCCTACACCTCATCCCACTATAGAACGGAACTAACACTCAGTTGTCGAGAGAAGTCTGACTGACAATTAAACGCAACGAATTTTTATTTGGAAAATCAAGTTTGTTAAAAGGTCCCCTATTTAACAGTTTAACTAATACAAAATCACATTCAATAATACAGATAATGTTATCAGCGTTGCCTCTAAAGTGCAAACATTCAAAGTTTACAATGGGAAATCAAAATGTAAACATAAAAACGTGTCATCACAATGGGAAATCAAAATATAAACATACAAACGTGTCATCACCTGCCGCAGCATAGGCCTATCACTAATTAGCTCTGGTCCAGGGCATTCGTGCGCGTTCCTTAACTAACCGTTGGTGAAAGAAACGGTCACTAACGCCCTGACCCAGAGCTAGCCTATAACCCAAATCCCACCACGTGACTTGCTTACCTATCTGCATGACGCGTCCGAACACGGATGCATTATCCACCGTGCTACAGTTCCACCGCCGATGTCTGAACTGGTATTGGCACTCATTGATGCCCGTCTTGGCCCCCTCGCCTATGTAAACCATATGGTCCTGGTAGAGCTGGCACAGCTTCCTCTGCCCCTGGGAGAGCCCCGTAAGCTGGCTGCACAGAGGCTGGGCCCCGATGATGTACATCTCCGGTCTCTGGATAGGGTTCATCGCTAACGACCTACATGCATAGATGGGAAATATGAGGTTGGTGGTTATTTACAGTGTTGAGAAAATAAATGTTTATTATAGTGTCCGGATGAGGCGTAAATAGCAAGTATTTTAGCCTATTAAGCTTCAATCAAAGATTCGCTGTTTCAAGATGTCATATAAAGTGATAAAATTGGCAATAATGGCAAATGTGAATTAATTCAATACAAATATAATAAATATAAAGGAAAACATAGTATATTCTACTGTGGAAAAAAGGCAGGTAAATATCACATAGGTCGCATACGACCAATGCTTATTAACAATTAAATAATGATCTACTGTATCGATGTCAGATGATGAGGAATATGATTGGAATGTTCTCCATCAGTGGAAAGTTTGGCAGCAAGCTATCCGCACAAGGTCAAGATGCGGTGTTCCACTCTGTGGAGTTCCCCTGTTTCCCCCCATTCCACAAACAGCTTGGCCATTTGTGCGTAGCATGGGTAAATATTGTGACAAAGTCACCACATTTGTTCTCCCACTGGTCCCCTCCAAGACACAACAGAACACACGACACCACAACACAACACAAGACAACACACGGACATTCTCTCAAAACCCAATCACAAAACCCGCCATCTGTCAATTAATGAATCAATTACGCATTAACTAATAAGTAAGCAACGATATAGAAACTATACAGAGTTAATTTGACATGAAAAAAGTTCTACACTTACAACCAGGAGTTGGCGTCCACCAGTAGTTGTGAGCTGCATGCGATGAGCGCGACCGCCAGCAGTAAGTGTTGCTCGGCGCTGCTACACGGTCTTCGGCTAGTCCTGGTCTCCATGACCCCTTGTGCCACCACCGCCAACAAACACCCAAACGGGAAAGAAGTGCCCCTCTGTGAAAAAGACAGATCAAAAACAAGCTCTGTAATCCGCTGTGGGGGGTTCCTGCCTGGGTTCACAGAGATGACGATGCTGAGACAACCAAGAGTCAATATCCGATTCCGTGGAGATAAGGTGTCCTGCGCATTGTCCACAACACTTTATTGACTTGTAGCTTTGTCTAAACTCTGTTCCGAGCCCCTAGTCCTAATTCCCAGTCATGCGTAAAATGTGTACAAGTAAGAAAACCTGATTTTACGCATTAGGATCTATAGGCTACGATGCGTTTAGTAAGGAGACAGACCCATCAGATGTGCGTTCTGATGAGGACTAAAGTAAAAAAAAATATAAAAAAAACACAGTCCATGAAACGTTCAGATGACGTGGAAAATGTAGTTGATACGATAAAATACAGGTTTTATACTGGTATTTCCGAGAATATTAAAAAGACAAGGCTATTTATGAAAAAATTTGAGCAAGTGTTCATTCCTTGCCTCGATCTGATCTACTTTGTAAGTTTACACTCTAAACACTGACTACCTCCTCATCCCTCTCTCCACCTCTTCTCCTCCCCCTCTTCGCCCCCTTGTTTTACGGGCGGAGGGGAGGGACGGACGCCTGCCGGGAACACCACTCATGTCAAATCAAATCAAATGCCGAATACAAATGCCGAATACTAACTTACCGTGAAATGCCCTTAACCAACAATACAGTTTAAAGAAAATAAGAGTTAAGAAAATATTTACTAAATAAACTAAAGTAGCCTAAAACATTTTTAAATAAAATTTACACAATAAAATATCAATAACGAGGCTATATACAGGGGGTACCGGTGCCGAGTCATTGTACGGGGGTACAGGTTAGTCGAGATAATTGAGGTAATATGTACATGTAGGCAGGGGTAAAGTGACTATGCATAGATAATAAACAGCGAGCAGCAGCATTGTAAAAAAAAAAAGGGGGGTCATAGCGCAAGGCAGAGACCACCGGGGTGTCATAGGAATGGGAACAAACCAAATGAGTAGAGAGAGAGACAGCAGTGTACATAGCAAACAGTCATATCTGTGACTCAGATCTGATTCTGCATTAGTTGCGCACTGAAGAGCACCATGCCAACAGTCAAGCCCCTTGCCAGTGTGTAAAATGTGCATTGTGCTGTTACTAGAATACCAGTTGTACCTCTGAACCCAATTTAAGCTAATCTAATAAGGCTTTTTACATTTTACATTTTAGTCATTTAGCAGACGCTCTTATCCAGAGCGACTTACAGTTAGTGAGTGCATACATTTTTCATACTGGCCCCCCGTGGGAACCGAACCCACAACCCTGGCGTTGCAAGCGCCATGCTCTACCAACTGAGCTACAGGAGGAAGCTATAAAAACGAATCCTAATATAATTTTCATTTATAAGAAAAGGTCATTATTGGTAAAAACATATTTTAAAAAAACGACATGGAACCAATACAAAAACGTATTAAAAACTGTGCGTGTGTGTGTACACGTTTTACTATACTATAGAATAGCAAACCCTTTACCGGTCCTCACTTGTAAAAAGGCTTAGGGGTTAGGTTTAGGGTTAAGGTTAGGTTTAGGGGTTAGGGAAAACATTATTTTGAATGGGAATTCATTGTTGGTCCCCAGAAAGTCCTCACAAATTAGTAAGACATAGCTGTGTGTGTGTGTGTGTGTGTGTGTGTGTGTGTGTGTGTGTGTGTGTGTGTGTGTGTGTGTGTGTGTGTGTGTGTGTGTGTGTGCGTGTGTGCAAGAGATAAATTAATGGAGTTAACGTTTTGGAAAATGTCACAATTCCATCAAAGTTCATGTGCGTTAAATCCCCCTTTTACTTCGACTTGATGATTTGTTTGAATAAACGTGAGCGCTTCGAAAACCTTAATCCTCATTTGGATTAGAAAATAAAGGTGGCCACACATTCTGAGCTCTGAAGACTAGCTCCTCTAAAGAAAAGGCGTGTTGAAGCGAGCTTTCCTTATTTCAAAATGTTCCCAAAGACAAAGTAAAACGCCATGCTGGAATGGGTACCTTTGATCTAAAGGTCTACCACTTTCTAAAGTAACCCAATTCAGAGTCCTTGATGATAAAATAGTCCATAGCCTCACTACTACAACATTTAGCTTTATAGTTATTTTCAACCACATGCGCATAGCTACAAAAGGTTGCGTATTGTTATGAGGAGCAATAAAACGAATCGAAATCAGTAACAACCGAAAAAAGAAAGAAATAAACATCCAACTCGGAAAGGGAAACTTTTACTTCGCTCTGTGTAAAAATATAACATAGGCTATGACATTCGAATACTATCTTTTAAAAAACTAGCATCATTTCCATTTATGTTCACAGAAAACTAAATAAACAAACAGCATTGTAAGCTCTGCTCATGGCACTTGCAGGACGCAGAGGGGCCCAGCCAAGCAGGTAGACCAACTATGTCCCCTGGGCTTTCTTTCCTTTTCACTGCGCTCCGTTCCATAGACCAGACCAGACAGTCAGTGGACATATATAGGGCCTTGACTGGCGCGAGAGAGACGCCGCTCGATTTCCGACCGGTCTCTGCATGATAATGGCACTGCCGTCGCGCCTTTCATCTTTCCCCAAACCCCTAGGCCTACACCCCAACCAGCACCTTTTCACGCGCCCGCCGTCGCCTTCCATCCTAGACCGTATCCCCCCCTCCCCTCCTGTAAAGCGTCTCGACTGCCTGCAATATACATCTAATGCTTCTGTTATAGTGTTATGTTGTTTGAATGTGTAATACGGGTGCAATAGGTCTACTTAGACCATTCGTTTCCCAGTGCTTGACTCCTTTGACCCCTTTGACGTTGGTTTTAGTGGAGATAAATGAATGAATGAATGAATGAATGAATGAACGTTTTTGGGTCACCTACTAGGACACCTAATTTTCAATGTCTTTCAAATTCACTTAAGATGATAAATCCTTTTAGAATTACTATTAGTGCTTCACCTACACAAACACATCCCAGACCTTACACCTCTCTCGATTGGTTACATTTGTTTGCGGGACTATATGACCAGACAGTCAAAATAGCCTGATTATAAGTAATTATTTATTCAATCAATCAATTTTATTTTATATAGCCCTTCTTACATCAGCTAATATCTCGAAGTGCTGTACAGAAACCCAGCCTAAAACCCCAAACAGCTAGTAATGCAGGTGTAGAAGCACGGTGGCTAGGAAAAACTCCCTAGAAAGGCCAAAACCTAGGAAGAAACCTAGAGAGGAACCAGGCTATGAGGGGTGGCCAGTCCTCTTCTGGCTGTGCCGGGTGGAGATTATAACAGAACCATGCCAAGATGTTCAAAAATGTTCATAAGTGACAAGCATGGTCAAATAATAATCAGGAATAAATCTCAGTTGGCTTTTCATAGCCGATCATTAAGAGTTGAAAACAGCAGGTCTGGGACAGGTAGGGGTTCCATAACCGCAGGCAGAACAGTTGAAACTGGAATAGCAGCAAGGCCAGGCGGACTGGGGACAGCAAGGAGTCACCACGGCCGGTAGTCCCGACGTATGGTCCTAGGGCTCAGGTCTCTCAGTTGGCTTTTCATAGCCGATCATTAAGAGTTGAAAACAGCAGGTCTGGGACAGGTAGGGGTTTCGTAACCGCAGGCAGAACAGTTGAAACTGGAATAGCAGCAAGGCCAGGCGGACTGGGGACAGCAAGGTGTCAGCATGCCCGGTAGTCCTGACGTATGGTCCTAGGGCTCAGGTTCTCAGAGAGAAAGAGAGAACGAGAGAATTAGAGAGAGCATACTTAAATTCACACAGGACACTGGATAAGACAGGAGAAGTACTCCAGGTATAACCAACTAACCCCAGCCCCCCGACACATAAACTACTGCAGCATAAATACTGGAGGCTGATTATTGAAGGCAATTTTATAATGAAACAATATTCCTGTTATTGGGCTAACAGCGCCCTCTGCTGGTTAAATTGAGAAGGTAAACATTTCCCTGTTTATCTGACAGACACCAGGGGCCTGTTGCACAAAAGTAGAATTAAGACATCCGGGATAAATGACTCAGCTGAGCTCAATGAAGCCAAAACATGTGCGTCCAGGCTTAATTGGTTGCACAAAGACCAAGCCAGGATGAGCAGACACGGATTCATTAAGCCAGGTGAAACCAATCCTGGATAGGTGCGCGCTCACGGCTCACTCAAATAGACCCCGCCACAGATCACAGATTAACTGATTTACCATGGCAACTAGAGCCGCGTACTTTTCCCCGTCGGAAGCACAAATCCTCATGGAGGCATACGAGGAGGTAAAAGATATAATTAAGAAGAAAGGCAACACCGCCACAGTGATAAAGCAAAGAGAAAAAGCGTGGCAAAGTATTGCAGACCGCCTGAATGCGTAAGTAGTGCACAATTACACACTCACCGCTCCGCTGAAACATCACAATTACAATTCAAATACTTAATTCACATCTCCAAAAATGCAGTTGTACTGTAATTATGAAACGGTTAAATTTTTAATTGAAATGCACTGCAGATATGAGTGAAATTGTGTAAAGTAACTCCATCACACTGTATAAAGCTATGATACATTTTTTGATATTTTTACTGAAAACAAGACAAAAATACCAAGTAATTTTTTGCAGTGTGACTCCATTAAATGTGTGTGTGTGTGTGTGTGTGTAGATTAAACATGAACGGGCCAAAACGGACATGGCAGCAGGTCAAAATCAAATACAAGAACATTCTGCAGAATGGTATGGTCCCTGACTAATATTTAACAAAGCACAAGCATATATTGTACCCAGAAGGTGCCTGCTCACACATTGTCTGTACTGTTTTAGCAGTGAAAAAGAATACCCACAGACAAGGCACGGGTGGTGGGTCACCAAAGGCTGACCTTACCCCAGCAGAGGACATGGCCTTGGAGCTAAATAAAGGCAGGCCCGTCTTAGAGGGGATCCCTGGGGGGAAAGAGACGAGCATAGGTTCCTCCCAAGATGCCACCCGCTTCATTCAAGGTATGTCCTTCCATCTCTACATGGGATACAACCACATTCATATTGAATCAATTTGGACTGTCTGACTTTGGTTTACCTATTGCCTTGCAGTGTCTGGCAGCACTGTGTTCCTGTTAGAGCCACCAGCACAAGCACCAGACGATGCTGATCCAGTGAGTACTCCATCAAAGGCATACTGTAGGCCTGGCATGTCTTGTCTACTAGCTTCAATATGAATCCGATTAAATGTGATAGGGTGAAGGCCCCAGTGCAGCAGCAACAGCACATGATGGAGACGATGATGAGGAGGAGACCATCTCTCTGGATTCCAGAAGGCATGAGGTATCATGTTAAGACTGTGAAAGTACTATTTACTCTACAATGGTGAGGAGTCCTCATCAAAATCAAAAAATCTAATTTCTTTTACAGGACCCAGATGCTATACAGTGGGAAAACCAGCCTGGCAACATAGTGCGTATTAATAAAAAGGACACCACATCCTGCCAAATTCCAGCTGCGCTAATTGTATTGTGTTCACAGAGCTCACAAGCTATCAGAAAGTTGTATGGCAACCACCTCCGGCGCCAAATAGAACTGGCAGACATAGACATTCAGTACAAGAAGAAAAAGATGGAAAATCTTGCACTGGAGTCCGAAATAAAAAAGAGGACAATTAGGAAACTGGACCTTGAAATAAAAAAACTTGAGAGGGAGGTGAGATATGCCTTCAATGTACACTGTATGCTAACTGTAACACAAATGTATTAATCATTATTTTTCTTTCCTCCCCCAGCTCCAAGAAGATGACACAGCTCAAAATAAAAATTAGGTATATTCTCGTAAAGTCAAGTGAGCCATGAAATATGAGCTCTTATTGTGAGCACACAGGACGGTGGCATCTTTCTAAGGTTTTTTTATTTTCCCAGCAATCAGTACAACCAAGTCATCGTTATAAGGCATCGCCCTCTTTTGCCCACCCCCAGCACCAGGTGTGGCCACTAGCCTATATGAAGGCCCAAAATTGTGTGTTCCTTTCTGCTCTGACAATGGCATGCCCATTCGTGCGAGATGTGGTGGATGAAGAAGCACTTGTGCTGAGGAGAGCCTTCAGGCGAGAAAGGGTCTTCAGGGACCGGTTGGACCCACTGGCCTTCCCTGATGACCATCTATATGAAAGATACAGGTTTTCTGCAGATGGCATCAGGTATCTATGCAGACTACTGGGTCCCAGGATTAAGCACCGCACTGCACGGAGCCATGCACTGAGTGTGGAGCAAATGGTTTGTGTGGCCTTGCGCTTTTTTGCTAGTGGAGCCTTCCTGTACTCAGTGGGGGATGCAGAACAGCTGAACAAGGCCACAATTTGCCGCACAATAAGGAGTGTGTGTCTGGCTATCAAAGCATTAGCAGATGTCTTCATCTCCTTCCCTGGCCACAGAAGACTCTGTGACATCAAAGAGGAGTTCTATAGGATTGCAGGTAAGAGGATCTACAAATTACAGGACAACTGTTAACACATAGTAGGATACTCATTACTTTGTGTGACAGGTTTCCCCAATGTCATTGGTGCAGTGGACTGCACACACATAAGGATAAAAGCCCCCTCAGGTGCCCATGAGGCCGATTTTGTGAATAGGAAATCCTTTCACAGCATTAATGTTCAGGTGAACATAACTTTTTGATATTGTCCATTGACGAACACTCTGCATTGCCAGTGATGTGCATTGATTGGTGTAATATTCCTCATCTTATGATTTCAGATGGTCTGCAATGCTGACTGTGTGATCAGCAATGTTGTGGCAAAATGGCCTGGCTCAGTCCATGACTCCAGAATCTTTCGGGCCTCTGAAATCTATCAGTGCCTATCACAAGGTAAGCCACACAACCCCTATTTATAACCATCATGGCTGTGTCAAGAATATCACTGTGTTTATGAGGTAGTAATGATGAGATTTTGTGTTGACAGGTGAATTCTCTGGTGTGTTGCTGGGAGACAGGGGGTATGGCTGCCAGCCTTTTCTCCTGACACCTTTCACAGACCCCCAGGAAGCACAGCAGGCCTACAACCATGCCCATGCCAGGACCAGGGCCAGAGTTGAAATGACCTTTGGCCTCCTGAAGGCACGCTTTCACTGCCTTCACAAATTAAGGGTCAGCCCTGTTAGGGCATGTGATATTACTGTGGCTTGTGCTGTCCTCCACAATGTGGCCTGCCTGAGGAAGGAGAGGGCCCCCAGAGTGCCACCAGCCATGGACTGGGACAATCCGGCAATCTTCCCTGATGACGACAGTGGTCGGCTGCTGAGGGACCAATATGTGTTGAATTATTTTAGTTAGTATGTGTGCTTTCAATTTTGGTTAAATATGTCCTGCGGTGGCAGAGGAATTTGGGTTTTTTTGGGTTCGTTTTTTTACGAATTTGGCCTCTTATGATGTTTGTGCGGTATACTGTGTGTAATACAAGGCTGCAGGGAGGCTACTGCATCCATTCATTTGTCTGTTCAGTTGATGTGTATGGATTTGTCCTGCATTTATTTTAGTGTGCAGACATGCAGGGTGTGTTATATACAGACCTTTGAATGTGTATGTATCATTTTGTATAATATGCTTGGATTCTGTGCTTTCCATCTTGTAGAGTCACTGTGACTTCAGTTTCGAAAGGAGCTGATGGTTTACCTGCTTTGTTTTGTCCTTATTCAATAAAGGAACATAATGTTACACATTGTGTTTTTATATTCATATGGAATGTGTATTTGTTTATATGACAGAGTACTAGGGCCACACTGAAGAAAAAGGATAAAGTCATAAATTTATGAGGCTGGTTCTTTCTGCAGAAAAGCTACATATTGTTTTTACAGTTTTGATACTTATGACAATGTGATACTTAATATTCTGGCACATCAGCATGTCTTTGTTTATGAAACCATACTGAAGTACAATTTCACGAAATGCCCCACATCTGTCATTTTAACAACTGTCCTCCTTTAAAACAACTGGTTACAATATTATGACTTGTGTTTTTTTTCCCCTCTGTGGCCCTAATATTCTATCATTTTATATATAGCCTTATAGTCTATGGGAAACTGTAAATTATCTAATGATAGCAACATCATCTAAAAATCATTTTTTATCCAAAATCATTGAAATTAATGATCACAAACGTTTAAATAATGACAGTGGGTCTAGTTATATGTGATAACAATGTATAGTGAGCAGTGAAATAACTATTGGTTTCCATTTGTGGTGACTGCTGACTGACATTAGGGATGAGATTAAATAGATCCTGGAATTTAGCCTGGTCTGGAGCAGGCTAGCTCCACAGAATAAATCTCCATGGTAATTTATACCATAACATATCCTCCTGCCCCCTATCCATCTTTAGTGCAACCGGATTACGGATCAATTGAGCCAGGATCACCAAGATATCCTGGCTTAATCCCTTATCCTAGTTTTGTGCAACAGGCCCCAGAATCAGTTCCCAATCCCAGCATAGAATACAACAGCAGAGTAGGCTATTGTAGAGGCTAACCGCTGCCCTCCAGTGGCAAGATATAGTAATTACATCTAGGCTGATGAAAGAAAAAAAAAGACAGACCCTATAGAGATCAAGTAACCTATAATACATTAAAACGAGTGTGATATTGATGAATTGATTAGCCCTAATGCGTGTTAATTTATTATCTAGAGGATTGGACTGTGATTTACTGGCAGGACAAATGTAAGTTCATCTTATCTATAATTGATTAGCAGTGTGAACGCTGAACATCAGAACATGCCACGTCAGCACCTAATTATTACCCACAAATTATTAAGTCAATTATTAACTATTCACCTCTATAAGTAATGAGTCTGGGTGTTTGATACCAAAAATAATTCCAGAATCGATCTGAAAAGATGTGGTAGCTCTGCTGTTTGTCCTCTGCAGCCGTGCCTCTGACGGACAGGTTCAGCTAAGTGACAACCCAAAAACTGACAACACTATACAGGTCTACCAAGATGGGGACGAGGGCAATATCGAAGACGTTCCCACGAACAACCGTCTGACTGATGATCAACCATTTGAACCACAAAAAAAAAAAAAAAGCAAATAATTAAAGAAAGCAACAGTAAAATAAGATAACAGTAGGGCGGCTATATACAGGGGGTACCGGTACCAAACTGAATGAGATGGGAGCCACCGTGGAGGAACTGAAGGGAGACGACAGAGACAGACCGAAGGTGGCCTTCTCAGCCTCGCTGTCTGAATCCAAAGGACCAAATAGTGATGATGTCATCCTGGTCTACAAACATGTCTTCAACAATGTTGGTGACGCTTACAGTCCTGTGACGGGTATCTTTAGAGCACCGGTTAATGGAGTCTACTACTTCACATACACTGCCTTTACAGCCTCTAGCGAGAACAGAAGAGTGTCGCTGTATAAAAATACACATCTAATGGTGACTGAGACCGATGGTGATGAAACAGATGGAGAGGACGGGGGTTCCAATGGTGTCACACTGCAGTTGGAAGAAGGAGATGTAGTCTGTACTCATCTTGCAGCAGGACACCATGTCTTTGATGATCGGGCTCAGCACACCACCTTCACTGGCTTTCTGCTCTTCACTTAGGAAACTGGTTCTTCTTCTGTTTCTGCTTCTATGACATACAGTCCTCCGTGACAACATGAGAGGAAATACATGAAAAGCGTGACTTACTGATCTTCAGTTAGAAAGTACACTCTTCTTCTTTCTCAGATCTGCACTTTGTAGGGCAGTAATTTAAGATTTGATGGCATACTATATTATAATAACTAGAAGGGGACGAATGCACAACTGATTGTGAAAACTAGACGTTGAGGACAATATGAAAATCCTATGTTATCTTTTATGTTCGCTGATGATAAAGAATGCAATGTGACATCATCTGAAGACAAGGGTCACCTTGATCAAAGTATCTGCTCTTATCTATTTCCTAACAATAAAATAGATCTAACAATTGAATTGTCATTATTTGAAATAGTACCAGTAAATATCACAACAGATTGTAGTATGGTGTGTTCACTTCTTTCAGAAGTGAAAACATAGTTTGCAGTGGTCTCTACATCACACAGCTTTTATAAGACTTGAACTGCTGTGAATAAATCAAGGACTAATTCAAGCTCAAGACACTGTCTTATATAAAGACCTTACATAGGAACATAACCCATTCAGACCTACAGTAGATATACATTTGGTTTTACAGTAATAACCTGCTACTCCTTGTAGCTACCACATGTTGATGCACTTCAGCACAAACCACACATCAAGCTCCCAGGCATGAAAAATCCATTTTCTCCTGAGCTCTATGCAGCCAGGCGTAATGTCAGTGTAACGCCTCGATCACACCTACAGCGTCATGGCGTTCTGGTACACCAGAAGTACATTTATTTCCAATGGAACGCTGTGTTAGCCCTGCAGCATTGAGTTGCAGAGTCAGTTGCAGTGTGTTCTGTGTTCTGCGTTCTGTGTTCTGCGTTCTGTGTTCTGCGTTCTGTGTTCTGTGTTCTGCGTGGTGCAGCAAACTGTAGACTTGACAGAAATAGTAGCAAAATGTGAATGTTTTGTTTTACACATATCCAGTAAAAATATTGGATTACATCATGAAAAGGTTTGACTGCAGAATTTATTACAGAGCATTTTTGCAGTGACTGATCGAGGCGTTATACTTCTTATGGTAATTACACCCTGTTGGTGAGGAACGTTAAGAACAACAAACTGGTCCCTTGATTTCATCTTAAGACTTGCCAATGATGTTTACAAAATGCCACCCTATTCCCTATATAGTGCACTACTTTTCACTGGTCAAAAGTAGTGCACTACAGGAAATAGGGGTGCCATTTGGGATACATACAGACTCTCTGACGTTCTAAGCATAGAGGAGATGAGAGGAGAGGAGAGGAGAGGAGAGGAGAGGAGAGGAGAGGAGAGGAGAGGAGAGGAGAGGAGAGGAGAGGAGAGGAGAGGACCCAAATCGATTGGCTGTGGCCTGCGATACATATCTAAAAATCATCCACTGGAAGTCTTGGATTAGCTGGTTCTGTGTTTCTACATCAGTAGCAGTAAGGACTTGCTGGTCCACCAGTGTTGACAGTGTCATTGGCTTTGTGGCATTGCTACAGGACATCACAGTGACCGTCAAAGGGAAATAAAGAGTCTTTGATTTCTATACATTCAGTGGTCTGCCAGCTATGTGCCAGCAGTATTATTGTACAGTCAATGGAGGAAATGCTTGGGTGGCATCCTATGGAAAATATCTATGTGCCTCAGAGTGCCCTGTGGGTACTTGGCTTCGGAATGCCAGCCAGGGCCCCAATGACTGACAGGGGTCCAGAACATTCTAATCTAGAACTTTAGTTATATTTCAGTAGTGTCTAGTGGTCCTCATGTCTCAGTGTATGAGATGGAAGACAGTGGGGTGCAACTATATCAGTATATCACATATTCTCAAAATTCACTCAAATAAACCAATCAACAAAATGAGTGCCATAGAGCCCAATCTATAAACCCAGCTCTTTGCCAAAACGCGATCCTATCTGTGAAATGTGTGCTTTCACACAGAGAGACAGTGCTTGGAGACATACAGTGAGGGAAGAAAGTATTTGATCCCCTGCTGATTTTGTACGTTTGCCCACTGACAAAGACATGATTAGTCTATAATTTTAATGGTAGGTTTATTTGAACAGTGAGAGACAGAATAACAACAAAAAAATCCAGAAAAATGCATGTCAAAAATGTTATAAATTGATTTGCATTTTAATGAGGGAAATAAGTATTTGACCCCTCTGCAAAACATGACTTAGTACTTGGTGGCAAAACCCTTGTTGGCAATCACAGAGGTCAGACGTTTCTTGTAGTTGGCCACCAGGTTTGCACACATCTCAGGAGGGATTTTGTTCCACTCCTCTTTGCAGATCTTCTCCAAGTCATTAAGGTTTCGAGGCTGACGTTTGGCAACTCGAACCTTCAGCTCCCTCCACAGATTTTCTATGGGATTAAGGTCTGGAGACTGGCTAGGCCACTACAGGACCTTAATGTGCTTCTTCTTGAGCCACTCCTTTGATGCCTTGGCCATGTGTTTTGGGTCATTGTCATGCTGGAATACCCATCCACGACCCATTTTCAATGCCCTGGCTGAGGGAAGGAGGTTCTCACCCAAGATTTGACGGTACATGGCCCCGTCCATCGTCCCTTTGATGTGGTGAAGTTGTCCTGTCCCCTTAGCAGAAAAACACCCCCAAAGCATAATGTTTCCACCTCCATGTTTGACGGTGGGGATGGTGTTCTTGGGGTCATAGGCAGCATTCCTCCTCCTTCAAACACGCGAGTTGAGTTGATGCCAAAGAGCTCGATTTTGGTTTCATCTGACCACAACACTTTCACCCAGTTCTCCTCTGAATCATTCAGATGTTCATTGGCAAACTTCAGACGGCCCTGTATATGTGCTTTCTTGAGCAGGGGGACCTTGCGGGCGCTGCAGGATTTCAGTCCTTCACGGCGTAGTGTGTTACCAATTGTTTTCTTGGTGACTATGGTCCCAGCTGCCTTGAGATCATTGACAAGATCCTCCCGTGTAGTTCTGGGCTGATTCCTCACCGTTCTCATGATCATTGCAACTCTACGAGGTGAGATCTTGCATGGAGCCCCAGGCCGAGGGAGATTGACAGTTCTTTTGTGTTTCTTCCATTTGCGAATAATCGCAACTGTTGTTACCTTCTCACCAAGCTGGTTGGCGATGGTCTTGTAGCCCATTCCAGCCTTGTGTAGGTCTACAATCTTGTCCCTGAAATCCTTGGAGAGCTCTTTGGTCTTGGCCATGGTGGAGAGTTTGGAATCTGATTGATTGCTTCTGTGGACAGGTGTCTTTTATACAGGTAACAAACTGAGATTAGGAGCACTCCCTTTAAGAGTGTGCTCCTAATCTCAGCTAGTTACCTGTATAAAAGACACCTTGGAGCCATACATCTTTCTGATTGAGAGGGGGTCAAATACTTATTTCCCTCATTAAAATGCAAATCAATTTATAACATTTTTGACATGCGTTTTTCTGGATTTTGTTGTTGTTATTCTGTCTCTCACTGTTCAAATAAACCTACCATAAAAATTATAGACTGATCATTTCTTTGTCAGTGGGCAAACGTACAAAATCAGCAGGGGATCAAATACTTTTTTCCCTCACTGTATACAGCATAGACGGAGACACAGTCTCAGGGTCAAGAGAGATCTGCTGTAGCGCTACGCTATGCTACCTCCAGGGCTAGATCTCCAGTCTAGCGCTACGCTATGCTACCTCCAGGGCTAGATCTCCAGTCTAGTGCTACGCTATGCTACCTCCAGGGATAGATCTCCAGTCTAGTGCTACGCTAGGCTACCTCCAGGGCTGGATCTCCAGTCTAGTGCTACGCTATGCTACCTCCAGGGCTAGATCTCCAGTCTAGTGCTACGCTAGGCTACCTCCAGGGCTAGATCTCCAGTCTAGTGCTACGCTAGGCTACCTCCAGGGCTGGATCTCCAGTCTAGCGGTCCTATGCTACCTCCAGGGCTGGATCTCCAGTCTAGTGCTACGCTATGCTACCTCCAGTGCTGGATCTCCAGTCTAGTGCTACGCTATGCTACCACCAGGGCTAGATCTCCAGGCTAGCGGTCCTATGCTACCTCCAGGGCTAGATCTCCAGTCTAGTGCTACGCTAGGCTACCTACCTCCAGGGCTCGATCTCCAGTCTAGCGCTACGCTAGCCTATCCTACCTCTAGGGCTGGATCTCCAGTCAAGTGCTATGCTAGGCTATTCTACCTCCAAGGCTAGCTCCAGTCAGCCAGTCAGTCAGGGAGCCAGACGGAGTAGAGAGCCCAGGGAGGTGAGGTGGTACCCAAGGGAGGGAGATCTGGCAGCGGGGTGAGCAGCCTCCCAGCTCAGCTTCTCCCTGAAGGCTATCTCTGGAGCCCAGAGCTCATTCTGTATAACGAGCTGTATACTGCCTCACACATACTGGGGGGAAAAAACCTCTCTGTTTTTCTCTCTCTCTCTCTCTCTCTCTCTCTCTCTCTCTCTCTCTCTCTCTCTCTCTCTCTCTCTCTCTCTCTCTCTCTCTCTCTCTCTCTCTCTCTCTCTCTCTCTCTCTCTCTCTCTCTCTCTCTCGCTCTCTGGGCACATGCACACACACAGCGGCAAATAAAAAGCAAATAAAAAGAAACACAAAGCAACAAACAGCAGCTAACTGCAGCTGGCTGAGTATTTGCTGCCGTTAACTCTCCCCCTCCTTCCCTAACACCACAAAAACCCTGTGGCGCTGTCCCTCGGCGGGGAAAACTCATGAACCGTGTGTTTGTGTGAGGGGGGTCTGTAGGGAGGGCCTGGGGGTGTGGGGTGTTAAGGCGGTCCAGCTGTGTGTCCCAGGGTGCTTTGCAGTTGTGGTAAGGATGGGGGGAGGAAGAGATGGAGGAAGGGAGGGAGGGAAGGAGGGGAAGAAGAACAAGAGGGGAGAGAAAAGGAGGGAGTGAGAGAGAGAGTAAGAGGGAGGGAGAGACAGTGAGAAGGAGAGAGAAAAGAAGCGAGCTGTGAGATCAATGGTTCGTCAGCTCTGACAGGTCTCTGTGGTGAGGTGTCTGTGTGAGCAGCCTGCTGTATATCATTACTGCAGCTATAGTCTACAGCTGCTGTGTGTCTCTCTCTCCCCATCTATCTGTCTGTCTGTCTGACTGCCTGTCTGTCTGTCTGTCTGACTGCCTGTCTGACTGTCTGCTTGCCTGTCTGACTGTCTGTCTGCTTGCCTGTCTGACTGTCTGTCTGCTTGCCTGTCTGACTGTCTGTCTGCTTGCCTGTCTGACTGTCTGTCTGTTGCCTGTCTGACTGTCTGTCTGTTGCCTGTCTGACTGTCTGCTTGCATGTCGGACTGTCTGTCTGCTTGCCTGTCTGACTGTCTGTCTGTCTGCTTGCCTGTCTGTCTGTATGTCTGTCTGTCTGCCTGTATGTCTGCTTGCCTGTCTGACTATCTGCTTGCCTGCCTGGTCTATCTATCTATCTATCTATCTATCTATCTATCTATCTATCTATCTATCTATCTATCTATCTATCTATCTATCTATCTATCTATCTATCTATCTGTCTGTCTGTCTGTCTGTCTGTCTGTCTGTCTGTCTGTCTGTCTGTCTGCTTGCCTGCCTTTCTGTCTGTCTGCCTGTCTGACT